>NC_036857.1:37479458-37504634 GCF_002910315.2 Salvelinus sp. IW2-2015
ACACACACACACACACACACACACACACACACACACACACACACACACACACACACACACAGCTTACGGTTTATCCTTATGGCCTTTCTTGTCTCTTTTTTTATTTTTCGGCTTCTTTACAGGTGCGATCCATTCCTGATGATACAGATAAGCGTTAGTTCTTCCTTCTCATTAAACTCTCTCCATATCATTTGATTTCTCACAACACATGGTATGTATACAGTAGTAATCAGAGCTCTATATATGGCTGGTAGTAAAAAGCCTATCAACACTAGCAAAGTTCAAAGGTCACTGTAATGAGTTACAGTTGTATACCTTTATCGTTGGCCAGTCAGTGGGCATGCCTGGGCCGTGGTTGTTCTTCCACCATCTCAGATCGTCTGTCTCACTGATGGACATGAGAGTGTGGTGAAGTTCACTATAAACAGTCTTCACACTGACAGACATATAGAGACAGATAGAATGGGAGAGGATATTAATATACTGTATATACAGTGCCTTTGGAAAGTATTCCTTTTTTTTATTTTATTGTATTTTATTTAACCTTTATTTAACTAGGCAAGTCAGTTAATAAGAACAAATTCTTCTTTACAATGACGACCTTCCAAAAGGCAAAAGGCCTCCTGCGGGGACGGGGGCCGGGATTAAAGAAAATAAAATACAAAACACACATCACGACAAGAGAGACACCACAAAACGACATAAAGAGAGACCTAAGACAACAACATAGCATTGCTACACCACATGCCAACAACGTGGTAGCAGCACAAAACATGGTACAAACATTATTTGGCACAGACAACAGCACAAAGGCAAGAAGAGACAAGAGACAACAATGCATCCCGCGAAGCAGCCACAACTGTCAGTAAGAGTGTCCATGAGTGAGTCTTTAAATGATGAGATGGAGATAAAACTGTCCAGTTTGAGTGTTTTTTGCAGCTCATTCTAGTCGCTAGCTGCAGCGAACTGAAAAGAGGAGCGACCCAGGGACGTGTGTGCTTCAGTAAAGGTCCCTTTAACAGAATGTGACTGGCAGAACAGATCATTCATACCCCTTGACTTTTTCCACATTTTGTTGTTACGGTCTTATTCTAAAATGGATTCAATATTTTTTTTCTACACAAAATACCCCATAATGACAAAGCAAAAAACAGGTTTTTATACATTTTTGCAAATGTATTCAAAATAAAAAACATAAATACCTTATTTACATTAGTATTCTGACCCTTTGCTTTGAGACTCGAAATTGAGCTCAGGTGCATCCTGTTTCCATTAAACATCCTTGAGATGTTTTTACAACTTCATTGGAGTCCACCTGTGTTAAATTCAATTGATTTGGAAAGGCACACACCTGTCTGTATAAGGTCCCACAGTTGACAGTGCATGTCAGAGCAAAAACCAAGCCATGAGGTTGAAGGTATTGTCCGTAGAGCTCCAAGACAGGGTTGTGTCGAGGCACAGATCTGTGGAAGTGTACCAAAAAATGTCTGCAGCATTGAAGGTCCCCAAGAACACAGTGGCCTCCATCATTCTGAAATGGAAGTAGTTTGGAACCACCAAGACTCTTCCCAGAGCTGGCTGCCCGGCCAAACTGAGCAATCGGGGGAAAAGGGCCTTGGTCAGGGAGGTGACCAAGAACCCGATGGTCGCTGACAGATCTCTAGAGACCTGAAAATAGCTGTGCAACAATGCTCCCCATCTAACATGACAGAGCTTGAGAGGATCTGCAGAGAGGAATGGGAGAAATTCCCCAAATACAGGTGTGGCAAGCAAGTAGCGTCATACCCAAGAAGACTCGATGCTGTAATCGCTGCCAAAGATGCTTCAACAAAGTACTGAGTAAAGGGTCTGAATACTTATGTAAATGTGATATGATTTTTTAATAAACATTGTCATTATGGTGTATTGTGTGTAGATTTATGAGGGAAAAAAACAACTTAATACAATTTAGAATAAGGTTGTAACATTTCCAAAATGTGGAAAAAGTCAAGGGGTCTGAATACTTTACAAATGCGCTGTAGATAGGGCTGTGGTGGTCATTAACTTTTGTCAGCCGGTTATTGTCATGCAAAAGACTGCCGGTCTCAGAGGAATGCCCATTAATTAAGATGACACGTTTAGTATCTCCAGGACTCCACAAGTCGCTGATGCACGCCTTTGCAACAGCTACATTTTAGTTTTAGGTTCTAAATAACTGGGTAAAAACTGACGGACAACTGTGAAGAGCTCAAACCAAGTTGATTCACCCAAAGTGTCAGACAGCTGAACAGACAAAGACATGTTCACACAAGCACTGGTATTGAACCCTTCCTCCTATTTAAGTCTCCTCCTTACACATCTGAACAGCCAATACACCTCTGTTGCTAGACAGAACTTTGGTGAAATCTGTTCTTCCTCACTTCATCTGGCCTATTTCAGAAGAACAGAATATGAGATGGTCTACTGTATGCTATCTTGCTATGCTCCATGCCGTAGGCAGTAGGCTTGTTTGTTTAGCTGACAAGATATGCTTATTAGTTCAACAACATTATTTTATATGATATGATTTTATAGTAGAAGAATATAATTGAATAATAATTGAAATAATGTTTTCTATTCCGAACCAAATGCACATATGAGCATAAACATGATCATTTGAAACAGGTCCTATATGCTAGATTTAGAGTTATTTGAAACAGGTCCTATATGCTAGATTTAGAGTTATTTGAAACAGGTCCTAAATGCTAGATTTAGAGTATTTGAAACAGGTCCTATATCTAGATTTAGAGTTATTGAAACAGGTCCTATATGCTAGATTTAGAGTTATTTGAAACAGGTCCTATATGCTAGATTTAGAGTTATTTGAAACAGGTCCTATATGCTAGATTTAGAGTATTTGAAAACAGGTCCTAAATGCTAGATTTAGAGTTATTTGAAACAGGTCCTATATGCTAGATTTAGAGTTATTTGAAACAGGTCCTAAATGCTAGATTTAGAGTTATTTGAAACAGGTCCTATATGCTAGATTTAGAGTTATTTGAAACAGGTCCTAAATGCTAGATTTAGAGTTATTGAAACAGGTCCTATATGCAAGATTTAGAGTTATTTGAAACAGGTCCTAAATGCTAGATTTAGAGTTATTTGAAACAGGTCCTATAATGCA
The DNA here is from genome assembly GCF_002910315.2 of Salvelinus sp. IW2-2015. Taxonomy (NCBI): domain Eukaryota; kingdom Metazoa; phylum Chordata; class Actinopteri; order Salmoniformes; family Salmonidae; genus Salvelinus; species Salvelinus sp. IW2-2015. The sequence goes on from NC_036857.1 coordinate 37,482,601, forward strand.
AGATTTAGAGTTATTTGAAACAGGTCCTAAATGCTAGATTTAGAGTTATTTGAAACAGGTCCTATATGCAAGATTTAGAGTTATTTGGCAACTTTAGTTGTGAATGATATAAAACTTACAAAGTCTTAGAAATCAAAACATACACTACTTATACAAAAGTATGTGGACACCCCTTCAAATGAGTGGATTCGGCTATTTCAGCCACACCCGTTGCTGACAAGTGTATAAAATCGAGCATAGACAAACATTGGCAGTAGAATGACCTTACGGAAGAGTTCAGTGACTTTTAACGTGGCACCGTCATATGATGTCACCTTTCCAACAAGTCAGTTCGTCAAATTAATGCCCTGGTAAAGTTGCCCTGGTTAACTGTAAGAGCTGTTATTGTGAAGTGGAAATGTCTAGGAGCAACAACAGCTCAGCCGCGAAGTGGTAGGCCACATAAGCTCACAGAATGGGACTGCCGACTGCTGAAGCGCATAAGAATCATCTGTCCTCGGTTGCAGCACTCACTACCGAGTTCCAAACTGCCTCTGGAAGCAAAATCAGCAGAAGAACTGTTTGTCTGGAGCTTCAGGAAATGGGTTTCCATGGCCGAGCAGCCGCACACAAGCCTAAGATCACCATGCGCAATGCCAAGCGCCGGATGCAGTGGTGTAAAGCTTGCTGCCATTGGACTCTGGAGCAGTGGAAATGTGTTCTCTGAAGTGATGAATCACGCTTCATCATCTGGCAGTCCGACAGACAAATCTGGGTTTGGCGGATGCCAGGAGAACGCTACATGCCCCAATGCATAGTGCCAACTGTAAAGTTTGGTGGAGGAGGAATAATGGTCTCGGGCTGATTTTCATGGTTCGGGCTAGGCCCATTGGTTCCAGTGAATAGGAAATCTTAACGCGACAGCATACAATTACATTTTAGACGAGTCTGTGCTTCCAACTTTGTGGCAGCAGTTTGCAGAAGGCCCTTTCTTGTTTCAGCATGACAATACCCCCATGCACAAAGTGAGGTCCATACAGAAATGGTTTGTCGATCGGTGTGGAAGAACTTGACTGGCCTGCACAGAGCCCAGACCTCAACCCTATCGAACACCTTTGGGATGAATTGGAATGCTGACTGCGAGCCAGGCCTAATCGCCCAATCAAGTCCGAGCAGCGATGTTCCAACATCTAGTGGAAAGCCTTCCCAGGAGGCTGTTAGAGCAGCAAASGGCGGACCAACTCCATATAAATGCMTATGATTTTGGAATGACATGTTTGACGAGCAGGTGTCCACATACTTTTGGTCATGTAGTGTAGATCATCCGTTAATGGTAGCCTCAAACTATTGTAAAATGTTATGTTGATTTTTTTATCATCCAGAAACTCTGCATCCGGGTGTCCTCAGGGGGTTCTCTGGGGAGCGTCGACATTTCTGGGGACGTCGTAGAAGAAGAAAGGGGAAGATCATGAACAACCACCTTACAGTGCTTTCACAGAGATTGCATCATTACATGAAGTATATCAACAGATATATTATTACACAATTAAAATCTGTCTTAGCTCATAAATCTGAAATGTGCATGCCAGTGACCATACTTAATTAAATGTTTAACATTTTTGGCTTGATGACATAATTAGTAAAGATTTGTTCAGACTGTACTCAAATTCAAAATGATTAAATATGATTAGGAATTTACAGAATTTACAAAAAACATCCAACTCTTACTGTGAGCCTACAGTGCTGGAACCAGCAGCGACTTGATGAAACATTATTAGGGGTTCACAGCGAAACCGTGAAACCTATTGTTATTCACTGGATTCCAATAATTTTTTCCTTTACACGGTCGAATAACTCAAGCCTAGATTGGTAACGTTTTTCCCCCCCAATTTGGCACACAGAAACTTTGTCTAAAATAATAGCACAGTTTGGCCTATAGGTGGCGCTGTTATAAGCAGTCTGAGTTAAACCCTCATATCCGGCGCCCCGTTTGACATAGAGACTTTAAACTTTGTATGTAGGTGTTTTTTCTCACGTTGAACAAATTTGCCTCAAGGATCAATAACATATACAGTGCAATCGGAAAGTATTCAGACCCCTTCACTTTTTCAACATTTTGTTACGTTGCAGCCTTATTCATCAGTCTACACACAATACCCCACAATAACAAAGTAAAAACAGTTTTTTAGATTTTTTCCCAAATGTACAAAAAAAGACGTTCATATCACATTTATATAGGTATTCAGACCCCTTACTCAGTATTTTGTTGAAGCACCTTTGGCAGTGATTACAGCCTCGAGTCTTCTTAGGTATGACGCTACAAGCTTGGCACACCTGTATTTGGGGAGTTTCTCCCATTATTCTCTGCAGATCCTCTCAAGCTCTGTCAGGTTGGATGGAGAGCGTCGCTGTACAGCTATTTTCAGGTCTCTCCAGAGATGTTCGATCGGGTTCAATTCCGGGCTCTGGCTGGGCCACTCAAGGACATTCAGAGACTTGTCCCGAAGCCACTCCTGCTTTGTCTTGGCTGTGTGCTTAGGGTCGTTGTCCTGTTGGAGGTGAACCTTCAACCCAGTCTGAGGTTCTGAGCGCTCTGGAGCTGGTTTTCATCAAGGATCTCTCATCAAGTCTCCCAGTCCCTGCCACTGAAAAACATCCCCACAGCATGATGCTGCCACCACCATGCTTCACCGTAGAGATGGTGCCAGGTTTCCTCCAGACGTGACACCTGGCATTCAGACCAAAGATAATCTTGTTTCTCATGGTCTGAGAGTCCTTTAGGTGCCTTTTGGCAAACTCTATGCAGGCTGTCATGTGCCTTTTACTGAGGAGTGGCTTCCGTCTGGCCATTACCATGAAGGCCTGATTGGTGGAGTGCTGCAGAGATGGTTCTCCTTCTGGGAGGTACTCCCATCTCCACAGAGGAACTCTGGAGCGCCACATAGGAACTCCGAACCACCGGGTTCTTGGTCATCTCCCTGACCAAGGCCCTTCTCCCCAAATTGCTCAKTTTGGCTGGGCGGCCAAACACCTACCCATTCCAGTGTTTTTCTTTATTTTTTACTTTTGTCCTTCAAAACTGTTGGAAAAGCATTCCAAGTGACTACCTCATGAAGCTGTTTGAGAGAATGCCAAGAGTGTGCAAAGCTGTCATCAAGGCGAAGGGTGGCTACTTTGAAAAATCTCAAATCTCAAATATATTTTGATTTGATTAACACTTTTCTGGTTACTACATGATTCCATATGTTTTATTTCATAGTTTTGATGTCTTCACTATTATTCTACAATGTGGTAAATAGTGAAAATAAAGAAAAACCCTTGAATGAGTAGGTGTGTCCAAACTTTTGACTGGTACTGTGTATAAACTCAATTCATTAAGTCATGACTTTAAGAATAATTACCTGCTCCATTTAAGGATAACCAACCTACAGCACTAGACTAAACTTCACTTGCATCATCCTTGTGGTATTGAGAGATAAACATGGTAATGCTTTCACTGGTTGAACATAAAGGAAGAGAGTTCCTAAATGATAGAGTGCTTGCTCTGTTATCCAACTGATATGGTGTCTTTTCTGTCATCCTGTGAACCCAATTCATTGCAGCTCGCAGCTATAATTTATACATTACATTGCTGACGTCTATGCTAAATCGGAACCTATCGTGAGTAAGTGGGGTACCATTCCGAGACTGGAATTCATAGGCTGGAATCTAACAGCAAGAATAGAACACCCCAGCTCCAACATTCTTCCTGCTGCTGTCCAAAAATAAACAGGAGGGAGAGGTCATCTTTCGCTGGCTCTGACTAACGGCCTCCCTATTAGCTGAAACATCTTCTCCTCTCACTTACAGTATGCCCCTTTAACATGGAAGACATGGCAACAAAGTGCGAGGGGAGAAAGTTTGGGTTTGGAAAACAATTAATAGGCCTACTCTAGTTCAAAGTCAAAGCTTTGTGGAGACAATAATAGGCCTGTAAGTGTCTCTGAGTGCTTGTGTGTTTGTGTATGGATCTGTATTATCTTGTACTGATCAGAAAACGTCTTCAACTGACATAACCTTGTGTTAGTTTTAAACATAACACATTGGCACTTTATTTTCGGAGTGATCATTTCCTTTGTGCGAAACTGAATAACCGCACTTCATCACAAGACTAAAGCCGAGAGAAGAGAAGAACCGAGGTTCTGTCTCACAACAGTCGTCCCCCTTGCTGCTGTGTTTATCTAGCCTGTCCCTCTCTCAGCTGGTCTCGTATGTCATGACATAACAGTAMAGTAGGCCTACTGTTGATAAATGTCACAGAATTGTTGTTCTGGTTTAAATATAGTCCCACCATATCCACTTTGTTTTATTATATCAGCATGCTGAGGTAAGGTAGGGGACTAGGTTTTATGAGTGTCAATTGGCTAGTTTGTCTTTGCTCAGTTTCATAACACTGAACAGTTAGACTATAAGTCCAATAAAAATACATTCAAGTTGTGTTAAATTTCATTGAAATAACAAAGTCCTCATTCAAACATGACAAAAATGAAAACTATGTCTGGGAGAAATCCTCACTTACATGTCTCTCTGAATCACTAGTGATTACTCAAGTGACCACTTGTTAGTTCTTGGGCCATTCAGACTTTCTCTCTGTCCCTTTTTCTCTCCGTGTCTCTTCCACAAAACATGCTCCTCACTCACTGACACACTTTTCCCTGGCACGTAAAGTTACACACACCAGTGTGATCTGAAAGAGTGAGTCACCAAGTCAGAGCCAACAAAAGTCAGACAAAGACAGTGAATTTGCATGAAAATCATACAATGATTGGTAGGCAAGAGGAAAATAATGATCATTCTTACCTTTCACTCCTCCGCTGTTAGCAGTGCTGTTTTATCCTAATACTCATTCCACTGTTGGGTCAACTTCCTCGCTCTTTTTTGAAGTTGTTATTCAAGTCTTGCTCTATTCACTCACTCTCTCCCTATCCCTCATTTTTTTCGTCCCGTAGTTTCCTTGAAACTCTGTGTCAGATGATTTGTTTTGTCTACCCCTTCTTGCTCTCTCACTGTCCCTCTCTCTCTCTCTCTCTCTACAACTGCTACTGTATAGTCAATTACAAAAACAGCTGGAAGAAACTTCATCCTCCTCCTTTCCTTCCCTCCCTCCCTCTCTCAATATGGCCCTGAAGAACTGTAGTGTTGACACGAGTGTATGCAAAGTTTATTTCAACCCTCTGCACAGCTTCGTGTCACAATGTGGCACCGCATCATGTGAGCTTATTAGTGTGTGTGTAGGGAGTGGCCCTGTGAACTGTCACATTCACCCTGGGCACCTTTGAATGCCTGCAGTTGTACAACTGACTAGGTATCCCCCCATTCCTTTGCAACACTCCATTCTCTGATGTGACGGAATTTGTCCAAACTGCCAAAGAGACTATGCCGCATACTCCAAGACCGCATATTGTGCATGCTGACACACTGCTTGCGTTCAAAGTGAGGGTTGGGGTTTCCCTGATGCAGTGGGTCCTGGAAACCAACTGTACAAGTGTGTCAAGGAATGACTTCTCATTAACCGTTAGCTGGTTTCTCCGTTTTTATCCTTGACTACCCACTTCTTAAAGACCCACCTTACCTCCTACAGTGTATGACTACATCAGATGAATCGAAGTACTTAGTGGCCTCTTTTCCTCATTCGTCCAGATCTGAAGTAATCTTGAACATGAGAACAATATGGTGTAAGGCAGCTGGTGGGCTGGGAGGAGGAGAAGCTGCCAAATGAGTCAATCATAACAGAACAAACAGTGAACCTAGCTGTCTATCTTTATGTGAACCTACAGTTGCAAGAAAAAGTATGTGAGCCCTTTGGAATTACCTGGATTTCTGCATAAATTAGTCATAAAATTTGATCTGATCTTCATCTTAGTCACAACAATAGACGAACATAGCGTGCTTAAACTAATAACACACAAATTATTGAATTTTTCTTGTCTATATTGAATACATCATTTAAACATTCACAGTGTAGGTTGGAAAAAGTATGTGAACCCCTAGTCTAATGACTTTTCCAAAAGCTAATTGGAGTCAGGAGTCAACTAACCTGGAGTCGAATCAATGAGATGAGATCGACGATGTTGGTTAGACCTGCCTTACCCTATAAAAAACACTCACAAAATTTGAGTTTGCTATTCACAAGAAGCATTGCTTGATGTGAACCATGTCTTGAACAAAAGAGATCTTAGAAGACCTAAGATTAAGAATTGTTGACTTGCATAAAGCTGGAAAGGGTTACAAAAGTATCTCTAAAAGCCATGATGTTCATTAGTCCACGATAAGACAAATTGTCTATAAATGCAGAAAGTTCAGCACTGTTGCTACTCTCCCTATGAGTGGCCGTCCTGCAAAGATGACTGCAAGAGCACAGCGCTGAATGCTCAATGAAGAACCCTAGAGTGTCAGCTAAAGACTTACAGAAATCTCTGGAACATGCTCACATCTCTGTTGACGAGTCTACGATATGTAAAACACTTAACAAGAATGGTGTTCATGGGAGGACATCACGGAAGAAGCCAATTTGATCTGATGTCCCCAAAAAAACTGTGCTGCACATCTGAAGTTCGCAAAAGAGCACCTGGATGTTCCACAGCGCTACTGGCAAAATATTCTGTGGACAGATTAAACCAAATTTGAGTTGTTTTGAAGGATCACACAACACTACGTGTGGAGAACAAAAAGGCACAGCACACCAACATTAAAGCCTCATCCCAACAGTAAAGTATGGTAGAGGGAGCATCATGGTTTGGGGCTGCTTTGCTGCCTCAGGGCCTGGACAGCTTGCTATCATCGACGGAAAAATGAATTCCCAAGTTTATCAAGACATTTTGCAGGAGAATGTAAGGCTATGTCCGTCAATTGAAGCTCAACAGAAGTAAGGTGATGCAACAGGACACCGACCCATAAATCAACAACAGAATGGGTTCAACAGAAGAAAATATGCCTTCTGGACTGGCCCAGTCACTGACATCAACGCGATTTAAAATACTGTGTCATGATCTCGAGAGTGGTTCACACCAGACATCCCAAGAATATTGCTGAACTGAAACAGTTTTGTAAAGATGAATGGTCCAAAATTCCTCCTGATCGTTGTGCAGGTCTGATCCGCAAATACAGAAAACATTTGGTTGAGTTTCTCGCTCCCAAAGGAGGGTCAACCAGTTATTAAATCCAAGGATTCACATACTTTTTCCACTCTACACTGTGAATCTTTACACGGTGTGTTCAATAAAGACATGAAAACGTATAATTGTTTGTGTGTTATTAGTTTAAGCAGACTGTGTTTGTCTATTGTTGTGACTTAGATGAAGATCAGATCAAATGTTATGACCAATTTATGCAGAAATCCAGGTCTAATTGGCAAAGGCGGTTCACATACTTTTTCTTGCCAATGTAGATACTTTGATTCAGAGAGGGAAAAATATCAAAACAGTTCAATAGTTTATCAGCATTTATTTCAACACCTTAGTTATAACTCTTATCGTATTTATCAGTATATTTCTGTATTTCATTTTAAACAAAACTTCATAAATACATCTTATTTCTGCATACATTTGCTCATCTGTAATATATTCATCATAATCATATGTTTATATTACCAGCCTAAAATACTCTTTAAATTATAGAACATAATGCTTTCTACACTCCGCTCAATCATTTCCATCAGAAGGTTTCTGAATGGCAACAACCCTGAAGAATGTTGGGTGTTGTTGTGCATTAGTTTCACAGGAATAATAGAGTAGGTAAGGTGGACTAGTAGAGCAGTTATAGAAAAGCATTTACCGGAAATAAAAAATAAAGAGAACGAAACAAAACAAGTAGCTTCAAAAAGTTTCTCACACTATTTGGAAGAAACAGAGGATTCTGTAGTTTTAAAATGTTTACATATACCTAATCATTGATTATATATATTATTGTTAAATTATACGTATATTTATGTATTATTGTCATTATCATAATCAATTATTATATAGGCCAGAAGGGCAATCTGCGGGCCGCCTCTCTTTACAGGGCCCGCGGATCAATACAAAAAATATATAAATAATGATATATATATATATATATATTTATATATATTATATATATATATATATATTATCTATATAATACTATATATATATATATATATATATATCATTATTTATAATATATATTTTTTTATATATATTTTTTATTTGTATATAACAAACACACCAGTCAAATGTTGACACACCTACTCATTCAAGTTTCTTTTTTTTTTAAACTATTTTTACATTGTAGAATAATAGTGAAGACTCAAAACTATGAAATAACACATACGGAATCATGTAGTAACCAGAAAGTGTTAATCAAATCAAATTAATTTGAGATTCTTCAAAGTAGACCACTTCGCCTTGATGACAGCTTGCACACTCCGGAATTCTCTCAACCAGCTTCAGGAGGTAGTCACCTGGAATGCATTTCAATTAACAGGTGGCCTTGTTAAAAAGTTCATTTGTGGAATTTATTTCCTTCTTATGCTGTTTTGAGCCAATCAGTTGTGTTGTGACATGGTAGGGATGGTATACAGAAGACAGCCCTATATGGTAAAAGATCAAGTCCTATGATGGCAAGAACAGCTCAAATAAGCAAAGAGAAACGATAGTCCATCATTACTTTAAGACATGAAGGTCAGTCAATCCGGAAACATTTCAAGAACTTTGGAAAGTTTCTTCAAGTGCAGTCGCAAAAACCATCAAGCCCTATGATGAAACTGGTCTCATGAGGACCGCACAGGAAAGGAAGACCCAAAGTTACCTAGAGTTACCAGCCTCCAGAAATTGCAGCCCAAATAAATGCTTCACAGAGTTCAAGTAACAGACACATCTCAACATCAACTGTTCAGCGGAGACTGTGTGAATCAGGACTTCATGTCGAATTGCTGCAAAGAAACCACTACTAAAGTTCACCAATAAAGAGGCGAGACTTGCTTGGGCCAAGAAACAAGCAATGTACATTAGACCTTTGGAAATCTGTGCTTTGGTCTGATAAGTCCAAATTTGAGATTTTTCGGGTCCGACCCGGCTGTGTCTTGTGAGAGACACAGATTGTCAGGTAAACCATTGATCTCCCATGTGTTGTTCCCACCAGGAGCATGGAGGAGGAGGTGTAATGGTGTGGGGGTGCTTTGCTGGTGACACTGTCAATGATTTATTTAGAATTCAAGGCACACTTAACCAGCATAGCTACCACAGCGTTCTGCAGCGATACACCATTCCATCTGTTTTGCGCTTAGTGGGACTATCATTTGTTTTTCAACAGGACAATTAACTATTTGACTAAGAAGGAGAGTGATGGAGTGCTGCATCAGATAACCTGGCCTCCACAATCACCCAACCTCAACCCAATTGAGATGGTTTGGGATGAGTTGGACCGCATAGTGAAGGAAAAGCAGCCAACAAGTGCTCAGCATATGTGGGAACTCCTTAAAGACTGTTGGAAAAGAATTCCAGGTGAAGCTGGTTGAGAGAATTCCAAGAGTATGCAGAGCTATCATCAAGGCAAAGGGTGGCTACTTTGAAGAATCTAAAATCTATTTTGATTTGTTTAACACTTTTTTGGTTACTACAATATTCCGTATGTGTTATTGGTTTACGTTTTGATGTCTTCACTATTATTCTACAATGTAGAAAATAGTTTTTTTTTAAAGAAGAAAAACCCATGAATGAGTAGGTGTGTCCAAACTTTTGACTGGCACTGTATATATCAAAGAAAATAAAAAATTAATTGGGGGGGACTGAGTTAGGGTTTTGCTTTTGTTAGGTCAGTCACTGACAGTCACTCAATTAGCCCTTTGTCAGCTAAATTGTTTTAGATTGGTAAGTTAGTCCAGCCAGATATCGAAACTTGCGGTAATGATGTTTGAATTACTGATTTTCTATAGATTTTATTAGTTACTCTCACACAGATATTATATTCAAAACTGCAAACATTTCTTTCCACCCTATGGCAAAATGAGTAGAATTGCATGAAATGTGTTATGCAATTGCTACATTTGCTCTCCACCCCATGGCCGAATGTGTAGAATTGCAGCAAACTTGTCACTTAGGTCCCCAAAAGGCTAGGGCTAGCTCTGACTGCATGTGTAGGTATGGATGTGGGTACGCAGACCCGTAAGCCACTGCAGCCCCTCATGATGAGTTCAGATTTTGTGGCTCCCACCCCCATCAAAGTTGCCCATCACTGATATAGACCTATAAATTATGTGTAAAAAGTTTTTGTGTATTCCTCACCTATCAATACATTTCACCGAAGGCAATAGCAAATAGGTATCTAAAAGAGCCTGTGTGTGTGTGTGTGCGCGTGTGTGTGTGTGTGTGTGCGTGTCTTTTTCTGAAATATGTGGATCTGAAAAAGTTTTCCGATTTTYGAAGAGAAGTTTATGAAATAGGGCAAAGTTAGGATTGTCAACTGGTGCAAAATATACATCTCTACGTTTTCAAATGTTTCGAAAACTGCCGTTGAGTTGTGGAGAAGGCATAAGAGAGAGGGGCAAGAGGGTGGGTAAAAGGATCATGGGTAACAAGGCAGGCTGACAAACAGATCTTCATACACAGACAAACACTCAGAGGATAAAGGCCAAGGTAGCCAGACACCAGAAAGACTGACAGACGCACAGTATAAGCCCTTTTTGATTGTGTGATTGTGTGATTGTGTGTGATTGTGTGATTGTGTGTGAGTGAACATGGGATAAAAGACACTCACATTCCTGGACATGGTGCTACACTCGTAAACATCAACATCATGAATGAATGACAAGTAGCTAGTGTAGTGTAAAATGACATGAGTTCATAGCAAACTCTGAAACATGGCTGTGGACACCTTATAGCCATGTCTCAGGGAAAAACAAACCCATATTTGACTCTCCTTTGCCCCTCTCTGACATACTCCAGACAGCATTTGTAAAGATAATAACCATGATAATAATTATGTCATTTTATGACTATATGTTTTGTATATTTTAGAATATTTGTCATTAAAACACACATTTGAATGATTAAATATCAATAGCACCCTGACCTATTTGAAATGAATGATTGCAATCAGCACTTGGTACAAAACCAATCAATGTACCTTTCCATTTTATGACCATATTCTGAAGTTTATACATTCCAACCATCGCTTCCAATCCCATGACGTAATACGCGTAAAGTCAAAGTTTKCGCATGAATCTCAGGACAAGTTTGAATGTGGCCCTTACTGTTTATTAGAGGAACTTCACCACCACCTTTGGTAAATCCATGGGCTTACCCTCTCTGTGTGGGTAGCAGCATTACAATCTCAAGATTCTTGTTCGCATTTCTCCTTTTACTGTAACTCAGGCAGCAAATGGAGTGTGAGAATCACCAGTCAAATGTGTGTGTGTCCATGTGTTAATTAAAAGCCTATTCATCAGTAGTTGTACAGCGTGTGTAAATTGTATCGTTTTAGACACGACTGTGTGTCGTAAGTGTTTCTACCCTCTTTTGACCAACACGTGCAATCAATGTTCATCTCAAGAAAGATCCCAAACAATTCTATTCCACTCATACCAAATCTCTCTTGGCGTGATTAAGCCTTGTCCATCACGATCGCTTCCTGTCTGAGGTCCAACTCAGTCTGTTTGTGTCCAATGGTCTTCTTTAGCTTTCATCTCAGTCAGTTTGTTTCTCTGTCTTTCTCTGAGCTCTGAGTCACCTCATCTTTCACTCTCTCAGTCTGTGGCACAGGGGAGGGGCTAGGCTCATGCATGGGAGAGAAGAGCCTGAGGAAAGAGGGAGGAGGGTAAATCAAGAAATAAGAATGAATGGAAAATGAATAAGGAGTGAATGTAGTAAATGAAATATGAGAGAGAGAGAGAGAGAGAGAGAGATGGAATAACTTAGCAAATTAACTCTAAGGATAAATGCTTCATGACTAAAAAGGGAAGGGGGATGGACTCATCTGGCTCGCAGGGAAGGAAAGAGGCACTTGTCTTTCCTTCTCCATCCGTTCCTTCTTTTTCTCTCTCTTTATTTCCACTCGCCACTTGGCTGACATGTGGCCTCTGTCTGTGAGTTGACTCTGTCCATGCCGCTCCTTCCTCACCTGTCAGTCAGTCTCTTCAGCGCTCTTTCGATGTTCATGCGGTGGCCGACGCGTGTCACCCCCAGGTCCAGGAAGTCGTCCTTGGTGAGGGAGGGCAGGTGGGAGCCGTCAATCTCGTTGTCCAGAAAGCGCTCCCGGTGCTCCCCCAGGTTTAGGTAGGCCAGCCAGTCRGCCACGTCCCACTTCGTCCAGTAGGACAGGGGCTTGATGGCGAAGGGCTTGGCCGGGGGAGGAGGGGTGAGGTGGGGGTAGTTGAGGCAGGATGGAGAGGGGGGCAGGTGCATGGAGGGCGAGGAGGCGCTGGAGAGGAACTGGGTGGGTGAAAGGGAGCGGGAGACCAGGAGGGCACTGGGAGGTTGTGGGGATGTGGGGAAGAGAGGCGGGGTGGAGGGGTTGTAAGAGTCTCCTAGGGTGTGGSCTGGGGATGAAGGGGKGAGGGGATTGGGGAAATCAAAGGGGGTGTTGTAGACATGGGTGCTGGGGAGGATGGGGAGGGAGGAGGGTCTGGGAGGGGCGGGGCTGGGGCGGTCTGTGGAGTATATGAGGGGGCTGGGGGCGCGCCGGCGGGACACAGACGACCTCAGCTCTGGACCAGGGGTACACTGGAAGTCAAAAATCTTGGCTCCACGATACTTAGTGCGATGTTTGGGTGACGTGGGATAGGGTGAGTAGGTGGGGGAGAGAGGAGGGTGGGAGAAGTGAGAGGGGGAGGTGGGTATCTGGGGAGAGGGGGAGCGGGTCCAGTTGGGCTGCAGCGTGGGCTGGTGGGAGGGCGAGCCGGAGGGGGTGGCGGTGAGATTGGGGGTGAGGATTGGCGGGCGATGCTGCGGGGAAGAGGTGGGTAAGGGGGAAGTGGAGCGGGCTGTGGGGGGGCTCTGAAACGAGGCGGAGAAATCCCCAGAATATCTAAAAGACAAGAAAAGTAAAAGGGGTTACTGTGCTCAGTACACAATGCCGTTGAGCCACTTAGTGAAACAATTAGAATTGACTAAACCTCAGCAGCCTCACCTGTGCATTGTGGGTGACCTCAGACTAATGGGACTCTGACCTCGCATCTCAGACTGACCCCAGTCGTCTGTGCTCTTATTGCTCATCTGCTGCAGCTTGGAGCTCAGCTCGTTGATGATGCTGGCCTTCACCCCCGAGAGTGGCGAGTGCAACCTGCGCCCCTCAATAGACATCCCGTCCCTCTGGGCCTCGCCTCGCTCCAGGCCCTGTCCCTGGTCGACCYCCTCGGTTGACCCCCTTGGCTCCAGGGTGTTGGGCCGCTCCAGACAGGCAGCCAGGGTGGAACCGAAGCCGTCCTCCATCTTTGGTCGACTCTGTCTACGTTGTATCCTCTCATCCGCTGCTCCTCCCTCTCCTCTCCTGGCCTCCTCCTCTGGGTTAGCCTGTCTCTGGGGGTGTGGTGGGGTGCTCTGGTAGGGCGGGTTGGTGCTCACCTGTCGACGCAACGCTTCCCTTGTGTCCTTGATACCGCCCTCTTTGTACTGCATCGTCTTTGGATACACGGTGGGTTTGGTCGTGTGTTTGGCGTGGTGTGCTTCAAACGCTTGCCCACCTGAGTAGGTCATATAAGGATCTGGGTGCTCGCCAGCCCATCCATCCCCTTCCACTCCTCCTCCTCCTCTTCTCTCACCCGTCAGTTCACTCACTCCCAGTATTTCCAGGTGCTGGTCACCGCTGCTGTGGCTGTCCAGCTCCTCGATCCCAGAGTCCACCACCGTCTCTGTCTGCCAGTCTCCAGTCTTCATCCTGGAGGGTTGGTGGTCGCCTGCCTTGCCAGCAGCACTGGCGGCAGTTCTGGGGGCGGTCCCAGCTACATTGTAGTCTGAAGACGGCGCAGAGGCGGTGGTACTGGTGGCGGCGGCGGTCACGGTCATCGTGGTGGCGTAGGTCACAGTCGTAGTGAGGGTGGCCGCGCCTCGGTCCTGCGCTAAGGTCATTTGGGGAGCAGGGGCACCCATATTAGCGGGTTAACTGGTACGGTGGGTCACTGAAGAAGGGTGTGTATGCGACATGGCTGGGGTCTGTGGAGTGAGGTGTGGGTGCGGGTAAAATGGAGCGCTGTAGTGGTGGAGGAAGGGGGAGATATCTGGGGCGAGGGAGCGGGAGAGATAGACCTATTGGGTGAGGTTGGCCACCTCGCTGTCGTAGGATGTGAGGCTGGAGCGGCAGAGTCCCCGGCCTGGGGGAGGGGAGGGGGCGGTTGGAGGGAAGCCTCCTGGTGAGTACTTTAGGATGAGGGAGGGGGGGCGGTGGGGGTGGCATGGCAGAAGAGACGTGTTGAGCTGAGTGCTGATGCTGTTGAGGGTATCCCCTCTGCATTTCTCGCTGGCCTTGGCCATTGGCGAACTGCAAGGGAGGGGGCAGGGGGTCAACAAAGACAAACTCATCGTCCAAATCTATCGAGGGTGCAGGCGGGGGAAGAACCATGAGCCCCAGTCCCCCTCCAACTCCTCCCTCTCCCCCACCTTCATGTGGGTGTGCTGGGGCTGTGGTGAGGGTGTACTGGGGGATGTAGCTAGCGTTTGCACTGTTCTCCATCTGCAGGAACGAAGGTCTGCAGGGTGCAGGCTGAGGCGGCGGGCCGGGCGGCTGCATGGGCGGGCCAGGTGGCTCCCTGTCTCTAGGACTCTGTTGGTAATATTGGGTCTGGTACTGATTGGTTCTGTCCTCTGAAAAGCGAACTCTGAGGCCCTCTCTGGCTCCAGCCGCCTGGTCCCTCTCCACTCTCTCTCCTCCCCCTCCCAAGCGTAATATCCTGGGTGACTGTGGGCGGTTCAGTGAGGCGTGTGAGGTGGTGGTGGTGGATGTGGAGAACAGGGATGGCGTGGGAGACGGGAGAGATGTAGGGAACACCCCCACGCTGGACATCTGCCGGCCAAAGTGCCGCTCCTCCCGTCGGGTCCTCCGGTCGTCCTTGAGGGCCCTCTCTCGTGCAGCCAGCGCCAGGCCCAGGGGTGACGAGGGGTCCAGGACTTTCCCAGTCAGAGGGTGGATGAAGGTGGTGGCTGGAGAGCCTGGGCCGTAGTTGGAGGGAGCGGACTTGGGCTGGCCATCCTGGCCCATCACAGGGGAGTGGTACTCAGGCAGCCCAAAGGCAGGGGGCATACTGCTGGCGTAGTGGACGTAATTGTCCCTAGAGAACATGCCCTCGTCAATTGACTTGGAGGGGCGGAGGCGGGGGGTGGGGACATCAATCCCCATCCCCTGTAGGGGCTGGGTCCATACTCCTCCACCTCCCCCCGCCTCCCCTTGGACATCCTCTTCGGAGGAGAGGAAGAAGGAAGCACTCTTCCTCCTCATGTCACGGAAACGTTCCCGGTCCCGGCGCGCTGCCCCGACAAAGGCCCCCCCAAACTGGGTGGTGAAGTCCAGGTTCTCCAGGTTAGGGGGCAGCTGGGGGGCGACAGTCGAAGGGGTCATGGGGGAGGAGACAGGGGGCTGGGGTGGTGAGGGGGCCACGGTGGAAGGCGGGCCGGGGGTGGTGTGGGTGTCGGGAGAGGCAGGGGGGGAGGTAGGGTCGTCTATGTCGGGAGGCGGTTGCTCGGCATCCATGCTGCTGCCCTGGCTGCTGCGGCCACTGCCACTGCTGGTGGATGGAGCCTTGACTATGATGGTGGGGATGGGGATGGAGCTCTTCTCTTTGGCCCCTGAGCTTTTTCCCCCCTGGCCTTGCCCCCCTCTGTGGTGCCTGCCGAGCCCTCCTTCCACTGTGGGCTGCTTTACTAGAGGGCCCCTCCCGCCCTTCCTGACTCCCCCGCCCCTGCTTGCCCCTCCGATCCTCTCCCGGGCCGCCACTTGCTGTTGCTGGGGCTGCTGTTGCTGCTGGGGTTGCTGTTGAGTTTTGGGAGCTGCGCTTGTAGGTGGAGTAGCACTACTGTAGTCCCTCCTCAATGCCCCCATTTTGCCCCCTCCTCTCCTCGTCCCCTCCGTGGGATCCCCTGTGTATTGTCCCCCTCCTCTCTGGAGGGTGGTGGTCATGCCATGCTGTTGATTGTCCCAACCTGCCTGGGCATCGTGAGCTGCTTGTTGCTGGGTGGAGAGGGCCTGGTAGTGGGCCTGGGCCTGGGAGGACAGTGGCTGGGGGGCAGACTGCTCCCCCCTCCGAGCAGTGTGGGGTCCAGCAGACAAGGGAGGTTCTGGGGCGGATGTGCTGGGGGGAGGGGGGATGTCCTCCGACAGGCTACGGGACAGTTTCATAGCCGGGGTGTGGAGGGACTGCCTCTCCTCCTCCGTCACACCTGAAACGGGCACACAGTTACACAGACAATCTGGTTGGAAAACAAAGTTAATTTTGACAGTAACCTTCATAGTAATTGTATCGGTAGGACTTACCAATAGATTTCTGTCGTAGCATTACTCCATGCGGATGGCCGGGGGGATACTGACCCTGGTTGTAGCCAAACCCAGGCGGCATTACACCGACCAACTGGTCATGACTTGGCTTAATGTGTTGCAAGACACACAAAGAAGAAAGACACACAGGGAGAGATGTGGAGAACGGGGAAAAAGTGACAGCGCATTACACTTGCATTGAGAGTAAAAGTGATATAACGCAATATGGAGAAAGCAATGAGTTAATATCCTAGGCTGTGAGGTCTATTTCACATCCAGCATTGCAGACACAGTCACTGAATTGAGGGTATGATCCCTAGGGTCAGTAGGTTCTGCAAGTACAGTCATGGTACGTGGCCCGCTACCGAGGACTGTGGGCTCTCCTTCTCTGTGGCCGAAGTGGGTAAGACATTTAAACGTGTTAACCCTCGCAGGGCTGCCGGCCCAGATGGCATCCCTAGCCGTGTCCTCAGAGCATGCGCAGACCAGCTGGCTGGTGTGTTTACGGACAGTTTCAATCTCTCCGTATCCCAGTCTGCTGTCCCTACGTGCTTCAAGATAGCCACCACTGTTCCTGTACCCAAGAAGGCAAAGGTAACTGAACTAAATTACTATTGCCCCGTAGCACTCACTTCTGTCATCATGAAGTGCTTCGAGAGGCTAGTCAAGGATCATATCACCTCCACCTTACCTGTCACCCTAGACCCACTTCAATTTGCTTACCGCCCTAATAGGTCCACAGACGATGCAATCGCCATAACACTGCACACTTCCCTATTCCATCTGGACAAGAGAAATACCTATGTAAGAATGCTGTTCATTGACTATAGCTCAGAATTCAACATCATAGTACCCTCCAAGCTCATCATTAAGCTTGAGGCCCTGGGTCTCAACCCCGCTCTGTGYAACTGGGTCCTGGACTTCCTGACTGGCCGCCCCCAGGTGGTGAAGGTAGGTAACACCATCTCCACTTCGCAGATCCTCAACACTGGGGCCCCACAAGGGTGTGTGCTCCGCCCCCTCCTGTACTCCCTATTCACCCATGACTGCGTGGCCATGCACGCCTCCAACTCAATCATCAAGTTTTCAAACGACACAACAGTAGTAGGCTTGATTACCAACATCAACGGGACAGCTTACAGGGAGGAGGTGAGGGCACTCAGAGTGTGGTGTAGCAAAACAACCTCTCACTCAACGTCAACAAAACGAAGGAGATGATCGTGGACTTCAGGAAACAGCAGAGGGAGCACCTCCCGATCGACATCGACGGACAAACTGAAATGGTCCACCTACACAGATAGTGTGGTG
The DNA here is from genome assembly GCF_002910315.2 of Salvelinus sp. IW2-2015. Taxonomy (NCBI): domain Eukaryota; kingdom Metazoa; phylum Chordata; class Actinopteri; order Salmoniformes; family Salmonidae; genus Salvelinus; species Salvelinus sp. IW2-2015. The sequence goes on from NC_036857.1 coordinate 37,500,343, forward strand.
AAGGCGCAACAGCGCCTCTTCAACCTCAGGAGGCTAAAGAAATTTGGCTTGTCACCTAAAAGCCTCACAAACTTTTACAGACACACAATTGAGAGCATCCTGTCGGGCTGTGTCACCTCCTGGTACAGCAACTGCACCGCCCACAACCGCAAGGCTCTCCAGAGGGTGGTGCGGTCTGCGCAACGCATCACCGGGGGCAAACTACCTGTCCTCCAGGACACTTACAACACCCGATGTCACAGGAAGGCCAAAAAGATCCTCAAGGACAACAGCCACCCGAGCCACTGCCTGTTCATCCCGCTTCCATTCAGAAGGCGAGGTCAGTACAGGTGCATCAAAGCTGAGACCGAGAGACTGAAGAACATCTTCTATCTCAAGGTCATCAGACTGTTAAACAGCCATCACTAACACAGAGAGGCTGCTGCTTACATACAGACTTGAAATCATTGGCCACTTTAATAATGTTTACATATTTGCATTACTCATCTCATATGTTATACTGTATTTTATACCATCTATTGCATCTTCTCTATGCCGCTCTGTCATTGCTCATTCATGTATTTATATGTATATATTCGTATTCCATTCCTCACTTAGATTTGTGTGTATTAGGTAGTTGTGGAATTGTTAGATTACATGTTAGATATTACTGCACTGTCGGAACTAGAAGCACAAGCATTTTGCTACACTCGCAATAACATCTGCTAACCATGTTTATGTGACCAATAAACTTTGATTTGATGGTAGAGTGTTTTTTTATATTTTTTTATATTTTTTATTTAACCTTTATTTAACCAGGAAAAGCCCATTGAGACCCAGAGTCTCTTTTTCATTGGAGACCTGGCTAAGAAGGCAGCAACAGTCATTACATTACAGAATTAAAACATACAACAATACAATACAATTCATCAACATGATCCAGTCTAAAATAAGCATTTACACTACACTCTGCAACATTCTCCCATCAAAAATGTAATTGATTAAAATCAAATCAAATCAAATTGCATTTGTCACATGCAACGAATAAAACAGGTGCAGACCTTACAGTGAAATGCTTACTTACAAACCCTGAACCAACAATGCAGTTTTAAGAAAAATACATTTGTTAGTGGCGCTAACATTGTTAGTGGCACTAACAATGCTGAGAATGATGCAGTACCTCATTGGGGGCGATGCTCTTGGTTCGTTCTCTCTTCCCCCCGTGACCCCGCTGCCCCTGTCCGTCTGACGCAATCGTGTGCTGAGCTGCTGCCAGGATCTCATCCAGTTTATCTGACAGAGAGAGAGAGTTTGCGCGTATGCATGTGTGAGAGAGAGGGAAAACGGGAGGAGAGAGATCTGTACATCATAGATAGATCTAACCATGTACATCAATAGCACCGTACCTCTACATCATAGATCCCTACCTCTACATCATAGATCCCTACCTCTACATCATAGATCCCTACCTTCTAACATCTTAGATCCTACCTTCTACCATCATAGATCCCTACCTTACTATGATCCCTCTTACATCATAGATCCCTACCTTTACATCATAGATCCTACCTGTACATCATAGATCCTACCTGTACATCATAGATCCTACCTGTACATCATAGATCCTACCTGTACATCATAGATCCCTACTCTACATTAGATCCTACCTCTAATCATAGATCTACCTCTACATCATAATCTACCTGTAACTCATCGATCTACCATCATCGACCTACTGTACTCAAGATCCCTACCTGTAACATCATAATCCCTACTGTACGTCATAGATCCCTACCTCACATCATCAAGTGGAGAAGTAGATGAGAGGTAACCAAGTTAGCTAGTGCAGTGAAAGCTGAAAGAAAGCCAATGCAGTATTCCAGGTGTGTTTATAAGTTCCCATTAACAGTGAAGTGTCTATGCAGCATTTCTTTTTTTATGTACATTCCCACGTGCTTCCTGCCAGCACATTATCTGGATTATGGGAGGTCTCTCCAGTACACTCCTCCTCGCCCATATGACACCGACTCTACCTGTTTGACGAGTGTCTGTTGTATGGTGGTGCTCTTTGTATGACATGCTCAAGCCCCCCATCTTTTGGTGCAGTGTGATTTCATAATGTGATGCAGTATAAGCCTGTCTCCCAGATTCAGAAATGCTTTAATTTGCATGACAATGAGGCGTTCTGTTTACTCAAAGAAGTCATATAGCTTGCTCTCTCTTGCTCGTTGCCCCCCCCCCCCTCTCCTCCTCCCTTCCTCTTATTCTTCTAAGTGACTACATATTAAGAGAAGACAGTGCTCCTGCAGAGAAAGCAATGAGGCTTTGGCTTTGTGCTTCGGGGAGCCAAAGGTGAAGTGAGTGCCTTCCTCTGAAATACCCCTGGATGTCTCTATCTCCAGCTTCCACAGTCCTCTACTCTTCTATAGTTTAACTTTCACCTCTCGCATTTCTCTTACCATTTCTTCCAATCCTACTCCCTGCAACCACTTTAACACTATTGTATTACTTCTCTCCCTTGTCCTCTTGTTCTTGACTTGCCTCTCTGCAGCGCAGACTCCTATAGAGGAGTTCACGCCGACCCCAGCATTCCCGCGCTGCAGTACCTGGATCCTGTGGATGAGGCGGTGTGGCCTGGAGGCTGGCCTAAGGATGGGGGACCTTCTCTTATTGAGGTATGGATCCCTGAAAGGCTGGTCATTCTGAGAGTTTATGCAGGACTGGAAATCAACATGGGATCAACTTTTGTACGGACTATCAAGTTGTAGATTTTTTTATTTGTTTTCAGTTTGAACTCAAACAGTGCAGTATGACAGTTTAGTCTTGTTGCCAGCCCGTGTTATCTCTCGCTCTCTGTGTGTGTGTGTGTGTGTGTGTGGTGTGTTGTGTGTGTGTGGTGTGTGTGTGTGTGTTGTGTGTGGTGTGTGTGTGTGTGGTTGTGTGTGTGTGTGTGTGTGTGTGTGTGTGTGTGTTGTGTGTGTGTAGGTCAATGGTCCACATGTCGTGAAGGTGGGCCAGCAGGCAGGTGGTCAACATGATCAGACAAGGTGGCAACACTCTGAGGTCAAGGTTCATGGTGCCCGCAACCAGAGACAGAGGAGACCAACTAAGAAGAAAGGTATACTAGCATCGCAGTAAACATAATGAGTGTTTACAACGGTGTATGTTTATAACACACTAGTCGAGAGTAAGTGCGTGTTTGCTCCTTCTCCTTGCAGTCCCCCGCAGGCTAAGAGGCTGACTCTCCTGCAATTGCCTGCGTCCAAACTCAATGACATTAGAGCTGGAAGACATGGTAAGACAATTGAAGAAGGAGGGTTGGGAAGCATGACCACGGAGAAAAGGAAAAGAAAAGGATGTCACATCTCACCCATAGAATTTTTGTTGTTGGAAAAAGTCCATTAAATATTAAAGTGGAGTTGATGCAGGGAGCCTTGGGGCTTAACTGGTATAGGTACGGATTCTTTTTCTATTTACCAATGGCTTAATGAGGAGGACTATACTATGGAGATAATGTCCTTTCAAGTGAATGTATGGACATTTGCTCTGTGTGGGAAAGATGGAGAGTCGTTCACATTCCGGAAACACCACATTATGCAATGGCATAACTAAACTCTGCTCATTTCTTCTTTTCGGCAAATCAATGGATGACAGTGGAAAGGTGGGAAAAGGTTGAGTTGTGTATCATCATTGTCATCATCCGTGTTAAAGTATGTGCTGTATTCATTCATGTTGTTTTTGTATATTACAGAGATGGCGAAATAGCAGTCTCGGGTAACTGTCAGAGCATAAATATGATTACCTTATTTTCTCTAATATGCTCAGCTGCCTCTCCGTGGAAAAAGAAAGCAGGTGAATATCTCGCTATATTACTTCATCAGCCCTTAGGCCCCATTCAAATCAGTCTGCTCAGGTCCTATGAATACACTGCCTCTGCTTTTAGAGTACGAGTCCTCCCAGGTGCCTAATAAGAAGAGGACAGTCTATCAATGGCACTAAGTAAGATCTGACCCCTGTCCCTTTTGTGTTTCAAGAGGATTTTGATCTCTTCTCTCTTCTCTCTCTCCTCTCTCTCTCTCTCTCTCTCTTCTCTCTCTCTCTCTCTCTCTCTCTCTTCCTCTCTCTCTTCTCTCCTCTCTCTCTCTCTCTCTCTCTCTCTCTCTCTCTGATCTCTCTCTCTCACACACATAACACACACACACATCTCTCTACTTCTCACTCTCTCTCACACACTTCTCTCACTCTCTCTCTCAACACACAAAACACACCACACAACTCTCTCTCTCTCTCTCTCTCTTCTCCTCTCTCTCTCT
>NC_036857.1:37504659-37567602 GCF_002910315.2 Salvelinus sp. IW2-2015
TTATGAGGTATGGATCCCTGAAAGGCTTGTCATTCTGAGAGTTTATGCAGGACTGGAAATCAACATGGATCAACTTTTGTACGGACTATCAAGTTGTAGATTTTTTTATTTGTTCAGTTTGAACTCAAACAGTGCAGGATGACAGTTTAGTCTTGTTGCCAGCCCGTGTTATCTCTCGCTCTCTGTGTGTGTGTGTGTGTGTGTGTGTGTGTTGTGTGTGTGTGTGTGTGTGTGTGTGTGGTGTGTGTTGTGTGTGTGTGTGTGTGTGTGTGTGGTTGTGTGTGTGTGTGTGTGTGTGTGTGTGTGTGTGTTGTGTGTGTGTAGGTCATGGTCACAATGTCGTGAAGGTGGGCCCAGCAGCGTGGTCAACATGATCAGACAAGGTGGCAACACTCTGATGGTCAAGTTTCATGGTGCCGCAAACCAGAGACAGAGGAGACAACCTAAAAAAAGGTATACTAGCATCGCAGTAAACAGTAATGATTGTTTACAACGGTGTATGTTTATAACACACTGTCAGAGAGTAAGTGCGTGTTTCCTTCTCCTTTGCAGTCCCCCAGCAGGCTAAGAGGCTGACTCCTCCTCCATTGCCTGCGCTCCAAATCAATGACATTAGAGCTGGAAGACAGGGTAAGACAATTGAAGAAGGAGGTTGGGAAGCATGAAACCACAGAGAAAAGGAAAAGAAAAGGATGTCACATTCTCACCCATAGAATCTTTTGTTGTTGTTGAAAAGTCCATTAATATTAAAAGTAGTTGATCAGGAGCCTTGGGACTTAACGGTATAGGTACGGATTCTTTTTCTTTTACAATGGCTTAATGAGGAGGACTATACTATGGAGATAAATGTCCTCCTTTCAAGTGAATGTATGGACATTTGCTCTGTGGGGAAAGATGGAGAGTCGTTCACATTCCGGAAACACCACATTATGCAATGGCAATAACATAACTCGCTCCATTTCTTCTTTTCGGCTAAATCAAATGGATGACAGTGGAGAAAGGTGGAAAAGGTTGAGTTTGTATCATCATTGTCATCATCCGTGTTAAAGTATGTGCTGTATTCATTCATGTTGTTTTGTGATATTACAAGATGGCGACAATACAGTCTCGGGTACACTGTCAGAGCATAATATGATTACCTTATTTCTCTAATATGCTCAGCTGCCTCTCCGTGGAAAAAGAAAGCAGGTGAATATCTCGCTTATCATTACTTCATCAGCCCTTAGGCCCCATTCAAATCAAGTCTGCTCAGGTCCTATGAATACACTGCCTCTGCTTTCAGAGTACGAGTCCTCCAGGTGCCTAATAAGAAGAGGACAGTCTATCCAATGGCACTAAGTAAGATCTGACCCCTGTCCCTTTTGTGTTCAAGAGACTTGTTAATTGTCTATGCTTTTATCTCTCTCTTCTCTCTCTCTCCTCTCCCTCTCTCTCTCTCTCTCTCTCTCTCTCTCTCTCTCTCTCTCTCTCTCTCTCTCTCCTCCTCTCTCTCTCTCTCTCTCTCTCTCTCCTCTCTCTCCTCTCTTCTCCCTCTCTCTCTCTCTCTCTCTCTCTCGATCTCTCTCTCTCACACACACTAACACACACACACACTCTTCTATCTCTCACTCTCTCTCACACACTTCTCTCACTCTCTCTCTCACACACACATACACACACACCACCACTCTCTCTCTCTCATCTCTCTCTCACCTCCTCTCTGTCTCCCTCCTCTCTCTCCACACACACACACACCCACTCTCCTATCGTAGGGATCTATGATGTACAGGTAGGGATCTATGATGTACAGGTAGGGATCTATGATGTACAGGTAGGGATCTATGATGTACAGGTAGGGATCTACGTTTGAGTAGCAGTTAGTCATCGCTCTTCATAATGACATATGCTGTTTTTCATCGATGGTTGACATTTGTTATGATATGGTAGGATTAGTTTTACGGCACAGGGTTACGAGTTGGTCATTGCTCCATTGCCATGTCTGGGACTTCTGTTGCCTGTCAGATTTATGGCTGCCTGACAGCGGTTTTCCCTCATGTAGAGCTCAGTGAAAACAGGAGCTCTACATGAGCTCTATACTGTACTACGACAACAGTGTCTCCAATTCACGCTGTAAAGCCTGCCGGGTCTCAATTCACACTGTTTTACGAGCTCAGTGCACACTGTAACCTCAGACTTAACAGCCATATACAACGACAGGGTCTCCATCTCCATTCATTTAAAGGTCTCAATTTTACATGCTGTTTTGCAACTCCATTAGGATGTCTGGCTCTTCGGTCACTGTATGACTTGTGGTTGAATCCGGTCACTGTATGACTTGTGGTTGAATCCATTGGGTTGAAATCCCAGTATTTTATTCCGGAGCTTCGTTTTTCTGCATTAGATGCTCGGATAAACTCAAACTGACGCGGCGTCCAATCGACTGTGCAAATCCACCAAGGTAGAACACGGCTGAGGATGAGAGTCTTTGCTAATCTGGGAGTTGCTGAACTCGGTGTGAGCAGGCAGTACATGGGAGCCATTACAAAGCCGAAGAAACCCCTGTTCACTTCTCATACTGAGGTCTACAGTTTGTACTGTCCCCTTTCATCCGTCCCTTGTGTGTCGCCACACTGTCAACGTTACGGTTTCGCCAACGCAAAAAGCCGCCTTCCATCCATCTGCTGTTCACACTTCATTCCCTTTCTCTCATCCCTTCTCCTTCGTGCATTCCCTCTCAAAGGATACACATCTACATGTAGCAGTGTGCTCAAATGGCTGGTTTGTATCATTTCATCCCCAAGGCAACAGAGGTAGGTAAGTATGACACTGTGGTTCTTTGAAATAGTCTGTACCATTTAACCCCCGTCGTTCCTGTTATATGTGCATATCGACTGCTTCTACGTTACATGAATTCACCATTGGCCAGTGTGACACTCACAGTGGTCACAGTATACATCCACATATTACAGTAGCCTACATGTGCGCTCCCTTCTGACTCCTGAATCATCCTCTGTAGCTTCCAGGATTGTACAGAAGAAGCAGCATTGTAGTCATACGTACTTACATACTCATCTTCTACATTTACAGACATACAATTAAACCATGAGACACAATGACACATACACGCAGACACAATCCAGGGCCACGGACACAGATGAACTACTCCCACAACGACACTCAACCACAGTGACACGCACGGTGACTGTGCGCTCGCACCCACTTACACACTCACATGAAGGAAATCACAAACAAACCACTTAGTGTGTCCACTCTCGCCCTTTCTATAAAACAATTATCATCCTATAGGTTAGTGGTACAAACACAGATGGAACACACAATGTATGAGATGTGGCAATATATAAGCTGACATTGCAGCATGCTCTCAGACTACACTCAGAAATACATGAGAGGGGAGAAACAGAGATAAACATGCTGCAGTCAGAGCCTCCATTCAATAGCCACTTCCGTCACACACAAATGTTCACACACACTCACTGGAAAAAGATGATTTAACACACACACACACACATATATACACACACACACACACACAAACACACAAATACACACAGACACAATACAAATACACACACACACAATACATAGCTTATTAATCCGCCTTTCAAATCCACGGCCTCTCTGTTGCATCTACCTCTCCCCTCTCTCCATTGTCCTCTCCTCACATCCATAGCCAGGCAATGAATGAGGAAACAGCGGCTACCTGTAAATGAACCACACGCTCCTGTTTCTGGGGCCCAGTGACGGCCACGAAGAAGAGAGGGAGAGAGAGAGAGACAGATCTCTCTCTCCGCATCCCCCCATTGCCATTTCCCCCCGCCTCTCCTCCAACCCCTCCTCTCCCTCCGCCTCTCGCTCTGCCGGCGAGAGCACAGCCAGAGAGAGCCGCGAGAGTGGAGGAGAGGAGGAGAGAGAGATGAGAAGAGGGAGGAGAGAGCGAGCGCTGGCCTAGCACGTCTACACCCTGCATGCTTAAGACAGTGCGAAAGAGAGAGAGAGAGAGAGTAGAGAGAGAGAGGAGGAGAGAGGGAGGGAGAGTGAAAGAAAGAAAGAAAGAAAGGGAAAGCTACAGAGATGGTTCTCTGCGACAAGGAGAGAGAGCGCAAGAGAGAGGAGGGAGAGAACGCTGGATGTGAAAAAAGGGAAGGGGGAGGGAAAGAGAGAGTGGTGGTTTAGCATAAAAGAGGGAGAGAAAAGAGATGCTTTTGCAGGTGGGGGAAGGGGGTGGGGTAACAGGCAGCAGGGATGGTGTGTTTCCTTGAACATCCACTGACTGGTTTCTGGCAGATTCACAAACAGCTGATTTCCACTCCAGAGAGATTTCCTAATCTGCAAATACAGACACACACATGCACATAACAGCACTTGCGACATTCAAATTCGAACAAAACCCACTCAAAAATCTCATTGACATTCTCCCAAACACACAAACGCAGTGGGTAGCAGCAGCCGTACATCTGGAGCTGGATCCGGTTCAAAATGCTACTGTATTACAAATCGGCAACATAACCACCACTGTACTACACACATGTCTACATGCACTCTCTCTTCACACAGACGTCATTCACCGTCTGAGTCACTGGCCATTATTCACATAGCCAAATACCAGTGAACCTGTATTAAGCTCAGTGACATTGTGACTGATAATAAGAGCTTCTTAGCACACGGCCAATGTCAGCTACACGTTGTAAGCCCAAAACCCTGGGGGCGTGGAGTCCCTCCTCACACTTCCCGATTGACCGAACGAACGCTCATCGCCTCCAAATCCCCAAGACTCATCATCAGGATGTTGTGCCGCACGCTCACACACGACACCGCGTAGAAGACAACACGCACACACGCAAAACACACGCAAACTCACACACACACACACACACACACACACACACACCACACACACACACACACACACACACACACACACACACACACACACACACACACACACACACACACACACACACACACACACACACACACACACACACACACACACACACACACACACACACACACACACACACAGCACTGTTAGCCTCCATGATGCACACCACAACTGCAGCTGTCTGGGGCTGGACTGCAGCTTGACGCTAGCGGATTAGAAATGCAATGGTGGAGAAGGAATCCATCGTCAACATTTATGGCATTATTTTTAACAGGGAAATAAGCAGGACTGGAAGGGCGAATTTGCAGGGGTGATTGGTCATGTGAGCAGGGACAACACAGTTGGGCTCCAGCCACCCTGGTCATAGACTGTTCTCTCTGATACCGCACGGCAAGCGGTACCGGAGCGCCAAGTCTAGATCAAGAGGCTTCTAAAAGCTTCTACCCCAAGCCATAAGACTCCTGAACATCTAATCAAATGGCCACCCAGACTATTTGTATTGCCCCCCTTTACACTGCTGCTACTCTCTGTTATTATCTATGCATGTCACTTTAATAACTCTACCTACATGTACATATTACTCATATTACTAACCGGTGCCCTTGCACGTTGACTCTGTACGCCCAGTTATTCTACTGCTGCTCTTTAATTCTTTGTTACTTTTATTTCTTATCCTTCTTTTTTTTAAGGTATTTTTACATTTTATTTTTTAAACTGCATTGTTGGTTAGGGCTTGTAAGTAGCCATTTCACTGTAATGTGAAATGTTGTATTTGGCTCATGTGACAAATACAATTTGATATGATTTGATTTTGGCCAGATGAACGAGCAGAAAGTCAAGCAACTTTGTCTGCTAGACGTACAAGAAGTAGAATTGAACGGACGTGTCGACTTCAGCGCTTTTAGCGCTCGCATGGTCTTAATACAGCTGAACAATAGCGTAAACAAGCAATCACTTCAGGTTCACCCGACACACACCTTCCTCCAGTTCTCAACCCAGAAACACACCCATCAGAAACACAAAACGAATTAGCCGATTCTAGCTGTCCCCCTACACAAGTGACAAAACACAGCAAAAACATTAAAGTAAATCATGTCTAATCTTACTGGATGTGTCCTACTGAGAATCATTAGGGCTGCAGAGCACGATTAGTACTGGGTATTCAATCTTAGCATGGTTAGCTAGTGATTTCCCCTAGCCCCTTCTCTTCTGTTCCTTCATTACTTCACAATTGCTCCACCCTTAGAACTTGGTGACCATGGTGACCATGAGTCCCAGGGGAAAAAGGACTTTGCGTCAGGTCATTCATCGATACGTCTAGTCCCTGAGGGCCAGCAGACGACAAGTTTCTATCAAGTCCAGTCTTACCTGGGGCCATCCACGCCATCATATGCTCCATGGTGACATTACGAAACAGCTTCCTCTTGGCTTTCTCACTGCGCGTCTCTGGAACCCAAAGAGTTCATGTGTTACATTTATATAATGTGTTTTTTTTTGTTCACTATTTGTGTACTCAGTGTGTCTTTGTATACTTTTGTATTCCACTGCATCACCTCTGACACAACAATGATCAAGTTGTTTGTTGTGGTGGTGTGCTATTCATGTTACTGGGTGGGTGTGATACATGCCCTGCTGCATGTAACATTGTGAGGATGTCCTGCAGTCAATAGAATGTTGGCAACTGAATGAAGACAAAATGAGTCTTCAGTAAACGCGGGGTTAGCATCTGTAGAGGGATTTTGCTTGGTGTTTTGTCTGAGCTGATGCGATGCGAGTGAGGATTGTGTCTTTGTCTGAGCACATAGTTGTATTTGGTTTTCTATAAGGTTGGGTGGTGTTGTCTCACCTGATCGATTGTCCTTACTGGGAGGACCCACCTCCTCCACACAATCTGAGGGGAACCAGCCTGTACGACCTTTCACTGTGCCCTCCCAGAACCCCCCCTCTCCAACACTCAACACTGGAGAGAAGGAAAGAGGATAAGACAGAGAGAAGGCAGACGAAAAGAGATGTTCGATGAGAGAGAGAGAGAGAGAGAGAGAGAGAGAGAGAGAGAGAGAGAGAGAGATCAAAAGCATAAGACAATTAAAAGCAAAGAGAAGAGGGGTGCATCACGACTTTACAATCAACACAGTGGCACTCCAAAAACCCACTCCTCTCTGAATCTCTCTTTACCTTTGACTTTGTCTCCTTTGYTGATGCTGAGTTCTTTCTCTCCGTGGGCAGTGTAGGCCCTCGTGGCCATGTACACTCGCCCTGGGACCGCACTATACATATGCCTCATCTGACCCCCAGCCGACCATCCGCCACTACCCGCTGAGGTCGCACTGCAAGAGGAAAGACAGAGGAAGAGTTTGTGTATCATGGAACAACACCTGGGGATACCAGTAGCGGAGATAGAGGGACAAGAAATGGCTCATGACAGTGGTTTACACTACGAGAATAACAGTTGTGGAAACTTTAAAGCTGGTAACAGCCCCATTGGCTGTAGACAACCGAAAGGCATGTAAAAACATCATTTTTTGGATATGCACATTATTACAGTCTCTCCCTCCAATTTGTTCTCACCCCTGTCTGCCGCGCTGTGGTTTGCTTTGATGCCTCTCCTCTGTGTCGCTCTGCCCTCCTCCTCGCGACGGGGAGCGGGTACGGGCCCTGGGACTGCTGGAGCTCCTCACACCCACAGAGGCCCTGCGAGCCTAGASAGAGAGGGAACACACACACACGCAGGATGAAATATAGAATTGTGTTGAGACTTGCACAGACCCAAACTCACAATTCATTGGTTAACATCCCAAAGTAACTAAGAGCATAGCTCCCCAATAAACCATACAGTTGCAATCTCCTACTACATCTGCATACTGTGTCTCTCAGTACCTGTCCAGGGGTGGGATTGGCTCCAGCAGCCTTGTTGGATAGGGCCATGGGGTCAGGCAGGGTCATGCTGTTATCACTGTTAGCACGCAGGAGGGGGTAGGGGTGAGCCATGAGGAGAGGGAGCGTGCGTGCACTCTCTCCTCTTTTGGGAGCATACTTTGGGGATTCCAGAAAGGGCACTGAGAACAGAGAGTCACAGGTAGGTGGGAAAACAATGAGGTTACTGCAAGAGGTGAGAGAAAGAGGGAGGGGATATGAGAGAGAGTGTGAACAATTAATAACAACCCGACTCAAGTGATTCGGACGCAAAGACAATCGACAGGTAACACAGATGGACTTGAACACCACACACACCCCTCAAACTGGGCAAGCAATAAWCTAAAGCATCAGTTGAGGTCAACCGGCCACCTCTGGACCAATAGTGGTTTTAGAAACAAAAGAGTTTGTAAAATGTCTTAGGGATTAGCCTCTGTATGCTGATCCAGTGCATCACATCAAACACCATCTACCAGGGCGATAAAACAACCTAATATGATGGCAAAATATAATAGATCTTCTGAGTCACATGTTGATTGATGAAGCAGAACATTTATACCAAACAATGCACTGCAAAGTCCTTTATAGCTGTCACGCCCTRACCGTAGAGAGCGTTTTATGTCTCTATTTTGGTTTGGTCAGGGTGTGATTTGGGTGGGCAGTCTATGTTCTATGATTTTCTATTTCTATGTGTTTGGCCGGGTGTGGTTCTCAATCAGAGGCAGCTGTCTATCGTTGTCTCTGATGAGAACCATACTTAGGTAGCCTTTTCCCACCTGTGTTTTGTGGGTAATTATTTTCCGTGTGTGTTTGTGTGCACCTCGGTTGCGTCACGTTCTTTGCTGTTTACCTGTTTGTTTTTTGGTTGTTTCGGTTTCACTTTCATTAAAAGATGTGGAACTACATGCACGCTGCGCCTTGGTCGATTTATGACAGGGAGTTTGAGGATAGCGAGCGTGACAATAGCAGATAGCATGACAGACATACAGTACAGACACGAAGGAAGACCATTTCCCCGTTATTTTACAAATGTTCCATCCCGAGAATAAATCACTTTTCTCCCGGATAACCCGGTGTTTCTCGGAAAAAACGGAAGTGTCATTTAAAAGCATTATAAAGCATATAAATAGGCCTATGTCTGAGATTAGATTAGAGCTAAAATTCAAGGCTGATGCTACCTGAGCCTGATGAGCCATACAGTAAATACATTTTATGAGCCCTACATTAAAAAGTAATTTTATAATCCCAAACCCAAAAAAGAACAAATGATTGTGTCATTATCCAATACATATATGATATATAGGCTACTGCGTATTATGCACGACAGAAAAACAGAAAAGCTTATATTTTTATTTTACCTTTATTTAACTAGGCAAGTCAGTTAAGAACAAATTCTTATTTTCAATAACAGCCTAGGAACAGTGGGTTAACTGCCTGTTCAGGGGCAGAAYGACAGATTTGTACCTTATCAGCTCGGGGATTTYGGTTACTAGTCCAACRCTCTAACCACTAGGCTACCCTGCCGCCCCAATATAGATGTAGCTAGCTATATGCTCTCTTGGGTAAAGAAATGAAACAAGCTCCAGTGGGCTGATCTTTTTGAGTGTGCACTGTATTACTGTTCTGTATTGTATTGCTGTACTGTATTGTGTTATATGACTGGATTTACGCGTATTGTTCAAAACCATGATAAAGCTGAGAGAACATGCGATTCTGGTGCAGCACATGCTGCCTAAAAAGTTACTTTAAAAAAGTTGTAAAAGTTACTCTAAAAACGTTATTTTAATTTTGAAATAGTGCCTATATTTGTATAATTAGCAGCCGCATATATACCTTCATAATATTTTCCCTAATGTTATTAGCCTGCCTATCTCTTTCTCTCTCTATTGTTGCTTCTGTCACGTTCCTGACCTGTTTTCTGTTAGTTTTTGTATGTGTTAGTTGGTCAGGACGTGAGTTTGGGTGGGCAGTCTATGTTTTCTGTTTCTATGTTGGTTAATGGGTACCTAATATGGTTCTCAATTAGAGGCAGGTGGTTTTCATCTCCTCTGATTGAGAATCATATTAAGGTAGGTGTTGTCACATTGTTTGTCGTGGGTGGTTGTCTCCTGTGTCAGTGTCTGTCTATGTTGCACCATACGGGACTGTTTCGGTTTGTTTGTACGTTCGTTAATTTATGTAGTCATTTCCCTGTTCGTGCGTTCTTCGTGTTTCATGTAAGTTCTTACGTCCAGGTCTGTCTACATTCGTTTTGTTATTTTGTTAGTTAATTCAAGTATAGTTCGTTTTTTCGTCTTCGTCTGTTTTTGGTTTAAATAAATATCATGTCTTATTCCAACGCTGCGTCTTGGTTCAATCCATGCTCCTCCTCTTCGGATGAAGAGGAACACCGTTACAGCTTCAGTCGTTCATTTCTTCTTCAGTTAAATGAAATACGTTTTGTTGTCTTCATCATTGCAATGACATGCTTGAATAATATAGGACTAGAATTAGATGCAGACRGCTTTCACTTCTCTTCTCGAAGATTGAATGGTTATGGGTCTGAATAAATAACTGCTATAGTCTACCGCCATTGCGCGTTCGCTCTTCTTTGAGTTCTATTGGTTTAATTTAACATTTAAGCAAATAAGAGCAAGCGCCCCTCTTCGATTAGTCTATTGGTATAAGAAGTGCAACAACAAATGTCCGGCAAGCTATTCTAGTCTAGCTTTTCCTGCATGAGACTCCAAGATCTAAGGAACGTTTTTTAAGGTGAGGCCAGCGGAACACAGGTGCGTGCGTATTGTGCAAGAGACCRAGGCTTTAAGTTAGAAGCTTATTATGCATAACCCAACATTCATTAGATAAATGTTTTGGCTAATACTACATTGAATGTATTACCTGAAAGAGGTAGGCTAGGATATACAGTACCAGTCAAAAGTTTGGACACACCCACTCATTCAAGGGTTTTTCTTCATTTTTACTATTTCCTACATTGTAGAAAAAATAGTGAAGACATCAAAACTATGAAATAACACATATGGAATGGTAATCAAATCCAAATATATTTTATATTTGAGATTCTTCAAATTAGCCACCCTTTGCCTTGATGACAATTTTGCACACTCTTGGCATTCTCTCAACCAGCTTCATGAGGTAGTTATCTGGAATTAATTTAAATTAACAGGTGTGCCTTGTCTTCTTAATGTGTTTGAGCCAATCAGTTGTGTTGTGACAAGGTAGGGGTGGTATACAGGGGCAAACTACCTGCCCTCCAGGACACCTACAACACCCGATGTCATAGGAAGGCCAAAAATGTCATCAAGGACAACAACCACCCAAGCCACTGCCTGTTCACCCCACTATCATCCTGTTAAACAGCCATCCCTAACACAGAGGCTKCTGCCTACATACAGACTTGAAATCATTGGTAAAAGACCAAGTCCATATTATGTCAAGAACTGCTCAAATTAGCAAAGTGAAGGTCAGTCAATYCRGAACMTTTCAAGAAYATTGAAAGTTACTTCAAGTGCAGTCTCAAAAACCATAAATCGCTATGATGTTGAAGGAAAATCAGCCAACAAGTGCCTAGCATATGTGGGAACTCCTTCAAGACTGTTGGAAAAGCCTTCCAGGTGAAGCTGATTGAGAGAATGCCAATGTCATCAAGGCAAAGGGTGGCTACTTTAAGAAATCTAAAATATATTTTGATTTGTTTAACACTTGTTTGGTTACTACATTATTCCATATGTGCTATTTCATAGTTTTGATGTCTTCACTATTATTCTACAATGTAGAAAATAGTAAAAATAAAAAAAGACCCTTGAATGAGTAGGTGTGTCCAAACTTTTGACTGGTACTGTATATATACTGTATATATCAATCTTGAACAGGATTATCTATTTTGGATGCAATTTGAATTTGAAGACTGCTCGCGCCTGCTCTAATTTAACCCAACAATATTCAAGTGATAGGCCGTTTTAAAACTCTGCAGCTACAATAAAAAAAAACACACATCTTTAAAATAGAAAAATAAGGTGACTCCCGAAAGCCAGATGGAGATGATAAATTATACATGCATTTGTCCTTATACCGTAGCATAGGCAATGCTGCAGTAAACGTAGGCCTACCTGTCACAAGAAAAAAAGCTACCATGATGAGATGATAGGTCTACATGCACTGTGAACTGCACTCCATACTGAGAGGGGCTGTCTGTCCCCAACATGAGCGTTGATGATTGATCATGCAGAGAGCAGAGAGAAGACCGCAGAGAAGCCAGATTTAAACATGGCATATAATGTAACAGTTCCATTTCACATCATGTTGTTGATATAAATAATTTATTATAATTGATCTGTTTCTCGCAGTTATTTATCCCAGGAAAAGGAAGTGGTTTTGGGTGGTAAATCTCGGTAACCGGGTTCCCGCCGTTCAACGCTAACAGACACTCATGCACCAAAACTCACTATCAATCACTTCCTAATCTGAACAGACCTAAGTGGAGGACCAAGACTTACCTACATCTGCATCTCTGTGGTTTTTGAGGATTTCCCCAAGTTCAAAATGGCCCGACATTACTGCTACCTTCAAAACACAGACACATGTACGCACACATACAATTACATGCAGCACTGTAACACATGCATCAGGTAAAGGAAGAGTTCCTCCAAAACAGCAAATGCCCAATTTAATAAACGCTTAGCAAATAATACATTTAAAACAACTAACTGATTTTCAACTCAATGGTTTATTGACGTATAACAAACCTGATTACATTAGCGCTAGTCGGCAGAATAAATAACTAAAGAAAACTGAAAACATTAAGTTGTTATTGATACCTGAAAGGGGGTTTGTCCATGCTTGTTCTTAATTTCCTTATTGGCCCCTCTGTAGAGCAGAACACGAACACAGCTTTCCTGATAGGCCAGAAAGACAGCCACTGTTTAACTTAATTCAGGACTAAAATGTTACACAGACATTTGGAACTCAAAAAGCAGTTACTTTAAGTTCAACTTTGAATGGACACGAACACTGATTATTGTGTTGTCCCTGTATTTAAAAAATGGTACTTACCTTATTATACAGGGCACAAATATGAAGTGCGGTGTTCCCTGAGGCATTCTGAGAAGTGGTATCTGCCCCATAGAACAGAAGGTGCTCCAAGTGCTGGGCAAAACCATTCTGGCAGGCCTTGGGAGGAGGGGGTGTAAAGAAAGTATCTAAAGATTAAAATTATTAGCAAAGGAGAATCTGAGGGGTTGGGTCATCACTTCACAATCAATTGAAAATATGCAATTACTGTGCTTCTTCATAAAATTGTGACACATTGAAAGATAAACAGAATAAAAGATAGAACTGATGAATTTCTGAACCATTGCAAAATAAAGAACAAATGAAGAAATTAAAACAATAAAAATAAGCTTTTGACCTTCCCCTTAACGGTTTCCCCTTTCTTTATTTGCACTTAAAATAACACAACACAAAATTAGAGAAGTAACAAAACACAGGACACTACATAAGTTAACATGAACTAAAGATTAAAAAACAGCAGCGCACTGAGATAGTGAGTGAATGACGTAGAGATAGAAGATGTCAGCACGAGATGGAGTCTCATGTTTATCCGCATTGGACTCGACAGTTACATGAGATGAATGTACTGAATTGTGAAGGATCACCGTTTCAGGAAGAAAGAACTCAACTCTGCTCTCTTTCTTTTTTTGAACCCCTTTGAGGCCATGGAAGGTCATGCAAGGTCATGATCCTAAGAGTCACTCTTCCCCCAACTTCACAACTTGAATGGAAGTATTCATGGATTCGATGATCAGTACCTTGTGTATTTCTTGCATTCCAAATTCCTCTTCATCCCTGAGCTATGGAGAGAAAGGAAGAGAGGAAGAAAGGGAAACAACGGAAAGAGACCAGCGAGAAGGTGTCTCTCAATGGAGGAGAAAGGAGAGTGCAAAACGAGGGGGGAAATGTTTAAGACATGGACAGGACAGGAGACTGAAAGTATGCTAAAAACCTAATGTACTATACCAATGTATGATAATACGCAGAAGACAAAAATACACAGAAATCAACACACAAAAATGATCGATACACATAAAAATATGATATTTCAGATACGATGAAAGTCAAAGTCAAACACTGACATATTTACAACACACAGTCCCAAAACAATATCAACCCCCATCCTTGAGATAGGTGGCCGTACAGACAGCCAGACGGATACCTGGTGAGACTCCTCCCAGCCATTCTCATCCCTCACTCCCAGTCTGGCCCTGTAGTAGAGTAGGGTCTCGCAGCAGGAGGTGTCGCCGCCTGTCAGCACTGAGTGGTACAGTGGGGTCAGGCTACATCGGTCTTTGTAGTTAGGAGATGCTCCCAGGGACAGAAGAGCCTAGCAAGGAGGGGGAAAAGACATGTTTATTGTGTGTGTGTGTGTGTGTGTGTGTGTGTGTGTGTGTGTGTGTGTGTGTGCGTCTGTGTGCGTCTGTGTGTGTGTGTAGTCCTAGTTACCAGCAGTGCAACGTGATTGTGTGCCCTGACAGCCTTGTGTACAGCTGTCAGTCCATCTCTGGTTCTAAAGTCCACATGGGCCCCACCCTGAACGAGCACCCTGATCCCCTCCACTGTCATGCCAGACTGCACCGCCACAGACAGTGGGGATTCTGAAGAAGATGGAGAGAGAGAGAGAGGAAGGAGGCGGGAAATGGAGGAACAAGGAGAGAGGGGGGGGGAGCAGAGAAAGTGTTTGAGATTAAGGGGGTTGTCAATATCTGAAATGATATGATTTGACTGAAAACAGTGTCATGCAGTGGCAACTCTATCAAGCTAGTGTTCAACTCACCCCCGTTGTCAGGGTCATGGTAGTTTGGGTCGAGACCTTTTTCCAGGACTTTTGACATCTTATCTATTGATCCACTTGCAATGTAGTCCATGAACTTTTTCAGACTCACCTGCAAGGTAAGAGGTTAACTGGCGAATATAAACGTTTGTCTGTTGTTAACCCAACTAACAAATCTAGGGAGAGAGATCGTTTTTGTAATGTTAACTGTAATGTTCCCCTAATGTTTGAGTGTCAAGTTTTCTATTAGTTAGAGGAATGTTATATCTACAGTACAGTGAGATCTAAAAGTATTGGGACAGTGACAYGTGTTGTTGTTTTGGCTCTGTACTCAAACACTTTGGATTTGAAATGATACAATGACTATGAGGTTAAAGCAGGGGTTGGAACAAAAATGATTTTCCAATAATTTACTTCTGAACAGAACCACWATTTTTTTGTTTCGTTCCACTGTTCCGACCAACAAAATRAAGTTCTGAACCGGTTCGAACTTCAAGACAGTACCGGTTTATTTAGTTCCTTTCTGTTCCTTTTTTAACCTGTGAAATCAACCGTTTTTTACATTTACCTCACTATATTACTTAACCAATCAGTGTGGATAGAGCAGGCAAGCTAGTTGCTTAAATGCGTGATGGACAGACAAGTGTAGCCTATGGTGCAAGATGTGACTGAAATTTTGCAGGTGGGCATCTTGTTATGACATGCATTATCTGAATTAGGTCCACAGAATTATACCTAGGAGGAGCGGCTTCTAATGTAGGAATTTTGAATGTGCTTTGAGCTAGCTAGCTAACAAGCTTGTGTGTGAAGAGCGGCGCCAGAATTAAAAACACGTCTTACCTTTTTGTAGTTGATAAATCCAACGTGAAACAAGCATATTGTTTTCTAGCTAATTAAAAATCTCTCTCCTTATCTTCTGAATCAAGCTTCTAATGTCAGTATAGTAGCCCCATGTAGTCTAAACATGCACAGGCAAAGATATTCAGCTTGCAGGCAGACTCTGGAATAAGTTTGAGTGAGAGAGTGAGGGCTTTGCATAGGCACTTTATTGTGTTTTGTTGTGTGACTAGAAWWWWWTKTAAAATAACATTATTAACTGGTTCCCATGCTTTTTAAAGAATGGTGCTGTTCCAGAACAGTATGGATCACTTTTGTTACAGGTTCCGTTTCTGTTCCTTGAAACATGTTATTTTACGGTTTTCAGTTCTGTTYACTGAACRAGTTCTAACCCCTGGATTAAAGTGTAGACGGTCCGATTTAATTTGAGGGTATTTTCATCCGTATCTGGTGAACCGTTTAGAAATTGCATAACATATTAATGTACTAGACACGTTTCATAGGAAGGTGTATCAGTTGTCAGGACACCGCCTGATCATCCCAAAGAAATGTTCTCCAAAAAAACATGTTTCATTAGACATCACTTTGTTACTGTTGCCAAGCCCATCAAGGTCCTGACTGGTGAGCCACTGATCCACTCACAGCTCTTTTTGTCTATTGGCAAGATTAGGAATACACACAGTGCTTTTAACATACTGCTTTCAACATATATATTTTACACACTTTAACATACATGATTACATTTCCAATGTTTATTCATACAGTCATTATTATACAACATGTCCTCACCTGGGATCTGAACTCACAACCTCTTGGTTCACAGCACTCAGCTCTAACTGCTATGCCACCTGTGTCAGTTATCAGTTCATTCGACTATTCTCTCTTCTTCGATTTTATTTACTTATTTTAACAATTTAAGGGCTTTCTGTATAGTTGTATATTGTTGGTGGGGCATATGAACCTGTTTTAATTACACTCCTGAATCACTATGATCAATACAAATGTATCTTGTTTGTACTTTAAACAGAGCTGCGATTTACTTCAAAGTGCATTCACCATATTGCTCACACCTATCAAGTTGTTTTAGATCTACACAAATGCCTAGGGAGGAGGGGTTAGGGTTTCCTCTGGATAGGGCCTAACTATACTGAATCAATTAGCACATGCCCAATAAATCCCTTATTGGGACAGTGGTTAGGGTGTTTGTCATTGGTGCTGGTGGCCTACGTTTGAAACCCGCTAGGGGAGTCACCCTACTCTCATGTTCTTAGCAATATGTTAATGTCATTATTTGGCAACAGTTACAACACACCTATAAGGATCTAGTTCAAATGTGTTTCTCATTGAAAATTCTAGATAGATTCTCTTTGAGATGCTGAGCTATCACATTTTTGAAATCGCACCACATATACCATGTAGAACAAACGTGCGTATCTGGAACATTCCTAATTTGTTGCCGAAACATGGCCTCATGTGGTAGTGTTGTTTCCTTTTTTGTGACCAAATATATATTTATTTTGTCATATTTTTTGTTGGGGGGGTTTTACAGGTACAATCTTCAAATTCATATATTTTCAAGATTCATTCATTTTATTTGGGCTCCCGAGTGGCGCAGTGGTCTAAGACAAGGCACGTCAGCTGCAAAAGGAGATACTGCAGTACCTGGTTTAAATACAGGCTGCATCACATCCAGCTGTGATTGGGAGGCGCACAGGGCTGGGTAGGCTGTCATTGTAAATAAGAATTTGTTCTTAACTGACTTGCCTGGTTAAATAAAAAAAAGATCACATATTAATTTCCAAATATATTTATCTGTTGGACCCCCCAAACCATGTTTTCAGTTCCCCCACCCGCCCTCCATCTTCTTGCCCCCCACATCTGCCCCCCACCCGAAAAAGCATGGCTCCCAACCTAGGTTGCTTATCAGTTTCCCACCTCCCACCACTTATCCCCTAAGCCCCCCCCCCCCCAAAAAAAACCAAAGGTTGTCAACCAAGGATGTTTTTTGCACCAACCCTCCAGCCGAAAAAGTGGTTGTGCCGCTGATAGAAACATACCTAGTACATGGCTGTCATATTCTCAGAATATGAGAAATGTGCATATTTACAGTAGCATGTCTGTACTTTCTCACATTTGCCAGCTAAGCAATGATGATGTCAGTTATACCAAAACAATACACAACACAAAGTTCTATCTCCAGGTTTTAATGTGGAAAAATAGACAAATTTGCAACAGAATCACTTGGGAACTGTGTTTGGGGGTAATATATTACTTACTTTTATGATTAACGGAGTAAAATAACGAGTTACTGGTTTCAAATATTGTAATAGTATTACAGTTATGTTTTCAAGTAACCCGTATATTACTTTCAGAAGCATATCTTTTGGTAGCCTAGTGGTTAGAGCGTTGGGCCAGTAACGGGAAGGTTGCTGGATCGAACCCCGGAGCTGACAAGGTAAAAATCAGTGGTTCTGCCCCAGAGCAAGGCAGTTCCCCAGAGCAAGGCACTGTTCCCAGGGCGCCGAAGTCATGGATGTCGATTAAGGCAGCCCCCCTGCACCTCTCTGATTCAGAGGGGTTGGGTTAAATGCGGAAGACACATTTCAGTTGAATACATTCAGTTGGACAACTGACTAGGTATCCCCCTTTGCCAGTGTGTAATATTTTTTAAAGCCTTGGAATTGGAATTAACGCTGTAGGCTAACTCGTTTCCAATAGACTGTTGTAAAGCCGAAAATCAAAGAATGATGGCAGCTGTGTTGTTACCCTGCTTAACGTTTTCCTTGTGCAAATGCACCCATTCATTTGAGTTAAATCGAGGAGAAAGAGAACAACATTTGAGTAAAATGCTAACTCTGAAAAGGCAGCATTGATCTCTTCGTCCAGAAACACCACATCAAACCTGACAGAGCTGGTAGCCAAAGTTCCAGAAATTTGTGAAAGAGGAGAAAYCTATACACATTATGATAATCAACAATGATACTTAAATAATATGTCCAAGTGTAACAAAATGTCCATACAAACAATCAAAATTTCTGATAAATGCAATTCAAAACAGCAATAATGACATTAACATACGCATTGCGAAGAATGTATATATATATAGAATTCAGGGTGAATCCCCTAGCAGGTCTCAAACCCAGGACACCAGCATCAATGACGAATTCCCTAAATACTGTCCCAATAAGGGATATCTCTAGGCCATGTGCTTATTTTTTGTGTATGTTTGGTAGGATGTTGAGGGAATTTGCAACGTTCCCATAAAACGTGTCTAGAACATTAACATCTTACGTTCTGAGAACATGGCAACTATGTTCTGTGTATGTTTGGGGCAACGTTGATGGAATATTCTCCTAACCCACAGAAAACTGGACACAAATGTTCTTGCAACGTTCCAATGAAACGTTTCTAGAACATTCATATCTTAAGTTCTGAGGACATGGTAACCACGTTCTGCTTCTAATTGACATTAAGGGAATGGTCCCTTGGAAACATTCCTTGCACATCACAGGAAGATTCCTATGAAAACGTAAGTTAATGACCTAATGAGACTCTTGAGGGATCGTTCTCTAATGTTGTGGTAACATTTGTTGTTAGCTAGGAACATTAATTAGCATAGTTATAAAAATATGTTTCCCCTACAAAATGTACATAAGAATATTATAACAAAATAGGAAGTACCTTGGTGTGCAATTTTGTAAGTAGTTTTTCATCCAGGTTTGTCTGTTTGTATACCCTGGTCTTGTACCTAAACTGTAAAACAGAAAACATTTATGGTAAAACATATATTTAAATCTTTAAAACCATCTGAAGGATAAGAACCACATTTATTTTCATATTCCTGGTTCCAACTTGGCCTAATCTAAACACGGTAGTGCCTCTGGAATCAACCCTAACCCTGATCTGTTGCATATTTGGAACCCCACCCTGAACACTTGCAAAATATGCACCACCAGAGGGCATCATAATATCAGTGTATGGCGATCACTGTACTGTGTATGACTTTAATAGTATGTGAAGCTCCACAGTGAAAAATCTAAGTCGCATCCATGCACTGCAAACCCACTAAAAACGAGATGTATGTTAAATATATCTATAAGAAATCTGTTTTGCTCCTACAATGTGGTTGTGGTTATGGTGGAGGTCAAATCCATGCATTAAAAAACAAATCGAAATCAGACTTGCGGACAGCCCATTAGTCAAAGTGAGTTTTTAAATGATCTTCCTGAAAAGGCGAAATGGGATAAACATATTTTTACTGCATCACTATCTAACAACGTTTTCCCAGTGTCTTCCATCAAAATACCTCCAGGTAAGGCACCCCTTTCTCAAAGGACTGTGGGTAGTTTCGGAGGCAGCGCTCCTCCTCCAGGAACATGGCATCGCATCCGTCTCCGGCGGGCTGAAAGAGGCCATAGTTATAGACGTCCCACAGTGGCTCGCTCAGCGAACAGATGACCTCCTGCTTGGCGCTCCAAACTGTGAAGTCAGGGTCAAACTGCAGACACCTCTGACAGAGGGGGAGACGAGAGACAAGACAGCACAGACAACAGTTGATAAGAGGGAGATCATGAATGTATTGTGTGTGTGTGTGTGTGTGTGTGTGTGTGTGTGTGTGTGTGTGTGTGTGTGTGTGTGTGTGTGTGTGTGTGTGTGTGTGTGTGTGTGTGTGTGTAGGATGGAAGTAAGGAGTGGGTCAAAGGTGTGTTCTACATTTTAAATGCCATTTGATTTGACTGAAAGGTGTATAATTAGCTTGGCAAACAATTTGTGATCCAAATCTAAAGCATAATTACAGTTCATTAACTAAAATGTGGTGACATTGAGGCTGTATTTACGGCTCATGATTGACAAGTCTTTGTATTAAAAGTAGATGTAGTACTTTATGAAAACTGGTTTCACCTTTCTATCGATGGCACTTTACTGGTCTCATTTAAAGCGGACAATAATCATGCATATGCTTCTTGAAATAAATGTATCATCTAACTGAGCTAGCATAAGCCTACTAACTATTGAACATCAAACTGTGCTCATTAACTGTAAAGCTACTGATTCGCTATCACCATTCCGACTCATTTGAAAAGATTGAATTAACTATGAACACTGAACATTTCTTGAGCTGAAATAATAGATCCCAGAAATGTTTCATATACACAAAAAGCTTATTTCTCTCAAATGTTGTGCATACATTTTTTCCCATTCCTGTTAGTGAGCATTTCTCTTTAGCCAAGATAATCCATCAACCTGACAGGTGTGGCATATCAAGAAGCTGATTAAACAGCATGATCATTACACAGGTGCACCTTGTGCTGGGAACAATAAAAGGCCACTCTAAAATGTGCAGTTTTGTCAGGCGACACAATGCCACAGACGTCTCAGGTTTTGAGGGAGCGTGCAATTGGCATGCTGACTGCAGGAATGTCCACCAGACTTGTTGCCARAGAATTGAAAGTTAATTTGTCTACCATAAGCCGCCTCCAACGTTGTTTTGGAGAATTTGGCAGTACGTCCAACCGGCCTCACAACCGCACACCACGTGTAACCACGCCAGCTCAGAACCTCCACATCCGGATTCTTCTTTTGTGGGATCATCTGAGACCAGCCACCCAGACAGCTGGTGGAACTGTGGGATTGCACAACCGAAGAATTTCTGCACAAACTGTCAGAAAGCATCTCAGGAAAGCTCTTCTGCATGCTCTTCGTCCTCACCTGGGTCTTGACCTGACTGCAGTTCGGCGTCGAAACCAACTTCAGTGGGCATATGCTCACCTTCGATGGCATGTTGGAGAGGTGTGCTCTTTAGAGATGAATCTTGGTGATGGCAATATTATGAACAGAGTTCCCCATGGTGGCGGTGGGGTTATGGTATGGGCAGGTATAAGCTATGGACAATGAACACAATTGCATTTTATTGATGACCATTTGATTGCACAGAGATACTGTGATGCGATCCTGAGGCCCATTGTCGTGCCATCTGTATTCCTAGTCATGTGAAATCCATAGATTAGGGTCTAATTWATTTATTTAAATTGACAGATTTGCTATTTTTGTTCAGTGTCGTTAACAAGACTTCAGACACAAAAGACTCAACACTCGCTCTCTCATCTAAACCAATTATCTGCCTATGCCATAAGCCTAGACCTGCATTGCAGTCAATGAGAAATAGAGATTTTCTTTTTAAAMTTCTTTGGAGGATAAAGAGCTTTCCCCCCCACACATGTCTGTGCTTGATACACTAGAGGCTTTCTGGTCACAATGGACAATGTCTTTGATGTTTTCATATGCGTCTGGTAGCACTTCTATACTATTTATTCCCAATGTTTTTTTTTTCTTGGAACGACAATTCCTTTGCAATGTTTGCCTCGGAATGTCATGTGTGTATAGTAGTAGGGGGTTAGAGAGATACACACAGAGCTATTGTCCCATGCTTATGATCTGTAAATAAAATTGTACAGTTCAGCATAGTTCCTTGTCTCCCTCCTCTCCCCCTCTGCCTCTACATTTGATACTGTAGCCAACAGCATTGGCATGGCAACCAGTTCATTAGAGGAGCAAGGCACCCGTTGCCGTAGCAATGCCTTGGTGTTCCCTGGGAGGTAAACCATATGAGAGGGGTGGTGTGTGTGTGTGTGTGTGTGTGCTGTGCAATCCCTTGGAGAGAGTCGGGCTAATGTAATATACAGTGCCTTCAGAAGTATTCACACCCCTTTACTTTTTCCACATTTTGTTGTGTTACAGCCTGAATTTAAAATGYATTAAATAGACATGTTGTGCCACTGATCTACACACAATACCCCATAATATCAAACTGGAATTTTATTTGTATAACATTTTTCAAATTAATAAACAATTAAAAGCTGAAATGTCTTGAGTCAATAACTATTCAACCCTTTTTCATGGCAAGCCTAAAGAAGTTCAGGAGTAAAAATGTGCTTAACAAATCACATAATAAGTTGCACGGACTCATTCCATGTTCGTTAATAGTGGTTAACATGACTTTTGAATGACAACTCCATCTCTATACCCCATATGTACAATTATCTGTAAGATAGGGATCTTAGTAGTGAATCGAGTAGTGAATTTCAAGCACAGATTCAACCACAAAGACCAGAGAGGTTTTTTAATGGCGCAAAGAAGGGCACTGATTGGTATGTGTAAAAATAAAATAAGCAGACTCTGAATATCCGTTTGAGCATGGTGAAGTTATTAATTACACTTTAGATGGTATATCAATGCACCCAGTCATTACAGAGATACAGGTGTCCTTCCTAACTTAGCTGCCAGAGAGGAAGGAAACTGCTTAGAGATTTCACCATGAGGCCAATGGTGATTTTAAAACAGTTACAGAGTTCAATGGTTGTGATATGAGAAAACTGAGGATGGATCAACAATATTGTAGTTATCCCACAATACTAACCCAAATGACAGAGTGAAAAGAAGGAAGCCTGTACAGAATAAAATCATTCCAAAACATGCATCCTATTTGCAAAAAGGCACGTAAGTAATACTGCATAAAATGTGGCAATTTGTTTGACTTTTTGTCCAGAATACAAAGCGTCACGTTTGGGCCAATCCAAAACGTCACGGAGTACCACTTCATATTTTCAAGCATGGTGGTGGCTGCATCATGTTATGGGTATGCTTGTCATCAGCAAGGACTTGGGAGTTTTTTA
The DNA here is from genome assembly GCF_002910315.2 of Salvelinus sp. IW2-2015. Lineage (NCBI taxonomy): Eukaryota > Metazoa > Chordata > Actinopteri > Salmoniformes > Salmonidae > Salvelinus > Salvelinus sp. IW2-2015. The sequence continues at coordinate 37,527,791 of NC_036857.1, forward strand.
GGATAAAAATAAATGGAATACAGCTATAAGCACAGGTAAAATCCTAGAGGAAAACCCAGTTCAGTTTGCTTTCCTACAGACACTGGGAGATGAATTCACCTTTCAGCAGGACAATAATGTAAAAAAACAAGTACAAATCTACACTGGAGTTGCTTACCAAGACAACATTGAATGTTCATGAGTGGCCGAGTTACAGTTTTGACTTAAATCGGTATGAAAATCTATGGCAAGACTTGACAATGGCTGTCTAGCAATGATCAACAATCAACTTGACAGAGCTTGAATAATTTTCTAAAGATTAATGGGCAAATTGTCACGCACTGACCTTAGAGAGCCTTTTTATTTCTCTATTTGGTTAGGTCAGGGTGTGATTTGGGTGGGCATTCTAGTTTGTTTATTTCTTTGTTGGCCGGGTATGGTTCCCAATCAGARGCAGCTGTCTATCGTTGTCTCTGATTGGGGATCATACTTAGGCAGCCCTCTTTCCCAACTTCAGTTGTGGGATCTTGTCTTTGTATAGTTGCTGTCTAGCGCTACAGATCTTTATGTTCGTTTGTATTTTGTTGTTTTTTGGTGTAATTTTAAATAAAAGTAAAATGCACACCTACCACGCTACACCTTGGTCTCCTTCTAACGACGGTCGTAACACAAATATTGTACAATACAGGTGTGCAAAGCTCTTAGAGACTTAACCAAAAAGAATCACAGCTGTAATCGTTGTCACGTTCCTGACCTGTTTTCTGTTTAGTTTTGTGTGTTAGTTGGTCAGGACGTGAGTTTGGGTGGGCATTCTATGTTGTCTGTTTCTATGTTGGTTTAGGGTTGCCTGGTATGGCTCTCAATTGGAGGCAGGTGTTTGGCGTTCCTCTAATTGAGAGTCATATTTAGGTAGGCTGTTCACAATGKTTGTTTGTGGGTGTTTGTCTCCTGTGTCTGTGTTTATGTTACACCATACGGGATTGTTTCGGTTTGTTTCGTGCGTTTATGTAGTCTGTTCCTGTGTCAGCGTGCTTCGTGTATATGTAAGTTCGTTTGTTCAGGTCTGTCTACATCGTTTTGTTATTTTGTTAGTAATATCCAGTATAGTTCGTTTTCGTCTTTGTCTATTTTGTTTATTTAATAAATCATTATGTCTTCAAACTCCGCTGCATTTTGGTTCAATCCCTGCTCCTCCTCTTCGGATGAAGAGGAGGAGGAAAACCGTTACAATCGTTGCCAAAGTTGCTTCTACAAAGTATTGACTCAGGGGTGTGAATAGTTATGTAACTTTCATATTTTTGCATTTAATTTGCAAAAGATTATAAAGACATTTTTTCACTTTGTCATTATTAGGTATTGTGTGTAGATGGGTGAGACAAACATCTATTTAATCAATTTTGAATGCAGGCTGTAACACAACAAAATATGGAATAAGTCAAGGCGTATGAATACTTTCTGAAAGGCACTGTATGTGTGACACTTCCTCCCGATCATTCTGTGGTTTCCTACAGGATTTTCTGGGGTGCTCTCAGCAGCTGTCCTCATTACATTGAACATAGCATTGTTCAGACATAAATTACTGATCAATGGACAGATGTATTTTGTGTGTGACCTGATCTCGATCCCCCTGTATTTGCCTCTCCCTTTCTAATATCCTGTGCTTCTCTCTCTCCCTCTCTCCTTCTCTCTCTCGCGCTTTTAGCCTACAGTATGCACTACACTCCCTCATTCTCTCCATCCTCCTTTAATTTCAAACAATTATATTTATGTGAGGTACTGCAAGTGTTTGTTGGAGTGGGTAGTGGGCGGTCTAGGTACCCATTGGTGAAAGTGCTCTAAGATCAAGACACCAAATGCCCTCTTGGTGTTTACGCCTTTCACACTGCTGCTCACTGCTCACCAGTCCTCTCGAAACTCATTAAAACCGTATTAGATAATTAACAATTACTGTTATATTGAGGGCAGATTAGCTGACATGTAGAACAGTTGGGAATGTTCTGGGAATTGGAGTACAGAGAAGATTCACAACAGGGGAAGGGTTAGCATAGGGCACCCATTCTCTCCTGAAATGCCGCTATACAGACAGATTGGTTAGCCAATTCTCACCCACAATCTCACCTACCTACCAAGAAAGCATCTGAAAGGGCAAATCATTGCTAACTTTAGTGAGAAGTGAGAACTCTGTAATTTTGATCATAATGAATGGCTTTAGGCTGTCAATTACGTTGGATTTTTAAGTGAGTCAAGTCTCCATAGATTTTTTTTCTTCATGTATAGATAACTTACAGTCTCTTTAGAAAGTATTCACACCCTTTTACTTTTTCCACGTTTTATTGTTACAGCTTGAATTTAAGATTGATTAAATTGAGATGTTATGTCACTGATCTACACGAAATGCCCCATGGTGTCAAAGTGGAATTTTGTTAGTAGAAACATTTAGAAATGAATAAACAATTAAAAGCTGAAATGTCTTGAATCATTAAGTATTCAAACCCTTTTTCATGGCAAGCCTAAATAAGTTCAGGAGTAAAAATGTGCTTAACAAGTCACATAATAAGTTGGATGGACTCACTCTGTGCAATAATAGTGTTTAACATTATTTTTGAACGACTACCTCATCTCTGTACCCCACACATACAATTATTTGTAATGTCCCTCAGTTGAGCAGTGGATTTTCAAACACAGATTAAACCACAAAGACCAGGGAGGTATTCAAATGCTTCGCAAAGAAGGGCAACTATTGGTAGATGGGTAAACATTTTAAAAGCAGACATAGAATATTATTTTGAGCATGGTGAAGTTAATAATTACACTTTGGATGGTGTATCAATACACTCAGTCACTACAAAGAAACAGCTGTCTTTCCTAACTCAGTTGCCAGAGAGGAAGGAAACTGCTCAGGGATTTCACCATGATGCCAATGGTGATTCTAAAACAGTTACAGAGTTCAMTGGTTGTGATAGGATATAACTGAGGATGGATCAATAACATTGTAGTTATTCCACAATACTAACCGAAATGACAGAGTGAAAAGACGGGAAGCCTGTTTGCAACAAGACACTTAAGTAACACTGAAAAAAATGTGGGAAAGAAATGCACTTTTTGTTCAGAATACAAAGCGTCATGTTTGGGGCAAATCCAACACAACACATCACTGAGTAGCACTTTTCATATTTTCCAGCATTGCAGTGGCTGCATCATGTTATGGGTATGCTTGTCATCGGCAAGGACTAGGGAGTTTTTTKGGGGGATAAAAAGAAACAGAATACAGCTATAAGCACAGGCAAATCCTAGAAGAAAACTTGGCTCAGTTTGTTCCCAACAGACACTGGAGCTGTGTTCRAATACCCACTACTAACATACTGTWTACTACATACTTAATGAGTATATGCTCTGGCCTGCTCGCCTCCCTACCTCTGAGGAAGTACAGTTCCCGCTCAGCCCAGTCAAAACTGTTCGCTGCTCTGGCACCCCAATGGTGGAACAAACTCCCTCACGACGCCCGCTCAAGCGGAGTCAATCACCACCTTCGGAGACACCTGAAACCCCACCTCTTTAAGGAATACCTAGGATAGGATAAAGTAATCCTTCTAACCACCCCCCCCTTAAAAGAGTTAGATACACTATTGTAAAGTGGTTGTTCCACTGGATATCATAAGTGAATGCACCAATTTGTAAGTCGCTCTGGATAAGAGCGTCTGCTAAATGACTTAAATGTAAATGTATAATGTATCTAAACTCAGCAAAAAAAGAGACAGGACCCTGTTTTTCAAAGATAACTCATAAAATCCAAATACTTCACAGACCTCATTGTAAAGGGTTTAAACTCTGTTACCCATGCTTGTCAATGAACCATAAACAATATGAACATGCACCTGTGGAACGATCGTTAAGACACTAACAGCTTACAGACGGTAGGCAATTAAGGTCACAGTTATGAAAACTTAGGACACTAAGAGGCCTTTCTACTGACTCTGAAAAGCACCAAAAGAAAGATGCCCAGTGTCCCTGCTCATCTGTGTGAACGTGCCTTAGCATTCTGCAATGAGGCATGAGGACTGTAGATGTGGCCAGGGCAATAAATTGCAATGTCCGTACTGTGAGATGCCTAGGACAGCGCTACAGAGAGACAGGACGGACAGCTGATCGTCATCGCAGTGGCAGACCATGTGTAAACAACACCTGCACAGGATCGGTACATCGAAAAACATCACACCTGAGGGACAGGTTACAGGATGGCAACAACAACTGCCCGAGTTAACCAGGAACGCACAATCCCTCCATCAGTGCTCAGACTGTCCGCAATAGGCGAGAGAGGCTGGACTGAGGGCTTGTGGGCCTGTTGTAAAGGCAGGTCCTCACCAGACATCACCGGAACAACGTCGCCTATGGGCACAAACCCGTGTAGTTGGACCAGACAGGGCCGGAAGAAGTGCTCTTCAACTGACGAGTCACGGTTTTGTCTCACCAGGGGTGAGGTCGGATTCGTGTTTATAAGTCGAAGGAATGAGCGTTACACCGAGGCCTGTACTCGGAGCGGGATCGATTTGGAGATGGAGGGTCCGTCATGGTCTGGGGCGGTGTGTCACAGCATCATCGGACTGAGCTTGTTGTCATTGCAGCAATCTCAACGCTGTGCGTTACAGGGAAGACATCCTCCTCCCCATGTGGTACCTTCCTGCAGGCTCATCCTGACATGACCCTCCAGTATGACAATGCCACCAGCCATACTACTCGTTCTGTGCGTGATTTCCTGAAAGACAGGAATGTCAGTGTTCTGCCATGGCCAGCGAGAGCCCGGATCTCAATCCCATTGAGCACGTCTGGGACCTGTTGGATCGTAGGGTGAGGGCTAGGCCATTCCCCAGAAATGTCGGGACTTGCAGGTGCCTTGGTGGAGAGTGGGGTAACATCTCACAGCAAGAACTGGCAAATCTGGTGCAGTCCATGAGGAGGAGATGCACTGCGGTACTTAATGCAGCTGGTGGCTACACCAGATACTGACTGCTACTTTTGATTTTGACCCCCCCTTTGTTCAGGGACACATTATTCCATTTCTGTTAGTCACATGTCTGTGGAACTTGTTCAGTTTATGTCTCAGTTGTTGAATCTTGTTATGTTCATACAAATATTTACACATGTTAAGTTTGCTGAAGATAAATGCAGTTTACAGTAAGAGGACATTTCTTTTTTTGCTGAGTTTACATTCTGTATACTATTAGTTAATTTTAGTATACTGCAAACGAACGGTATCCTTTCAGTTGAGCGTACTAGTGCTTCGCCTGTCTACCAGAAGTTGATGCTGTTGCTGGCTTGTTAGCATAACAAATTATTAGCTAGACGCTTATGATTTCGGGTGTGTTCGTAAATCCAATCTGGAGTGCCAGAGTGCGCTCGTAAATCCAGAGCATTGTCAGATTGTCAGTTTGTAAATTCAGAGCGTTTCGCTCTTGGAKCGTTCAGAGCACATACTGGACACTCTGGCCGAGGAGTAGGGTTGATCAAAGCGCTCTGACTTCACAACGGCAGTCAAGCACCCAAGCTAACTGGCTAACTCGCAAGCTACTTCCAGACACAAGTAAGAAAACACCTCACTCTGACAATTTTACTCGCCCTGGCAGAGCTGGTTAGTCTGTTTTCATATTATCCAGAGCTTTGGTGACTGTAACTGTGCTGCTGGCAACAACTTAATAACGTTTTTTTGCTGACGTTTACTGACTCAGGCCATATTCAACGGGTGTTGAGCGTTCGTAAGTTATTCTGCGCTCTGACACTCAGATGAGAGTGCTCTGAAATCGGAGTAGATAGACAGAATTAACAATGTCCATTGAGAACACGCAAATAATCACTAATAAGTCAATAAACGTTGGGTAGTTAGTTAGATAGTATATAGTTAATATACTGGCAAGTTCGAGTGGCAAGTATCAGTAGCCAACTAATGTTAGCTAGCTAGCTAACATATTGGTACATACTGCTGTAATAATATGCTAGGCAGTTTGTAAGGATAGCGTAGCTAACAAATTGTCATCCAACATAACATGTAATGTAACCTATTTGAAAGTCATTACTTTATTACATTGCTCAACATTTTCTTAACATTTGTCACAATTAGTTAAAGCAATGAATTTGTATCCGCTCTCGTCAGACTTCAGCTGCATATTTTCCACCATTTTATTCAAATTTGATAATGTTGTGAAGCCATGCCCATTTTCTGAAGAATTGCATTATGTGCCCTTAAAGCACGTAAATAGTGTCCACTGCTTGTATACTTTGTATTGTGGAAAATGTTGTACGACATCCAGTAACTTTTGGCATACTAACTATATCCATACTATGACCAATAAATATACTACATCCTCAATTTACATCACAATAGTACAGTTAGTGCGGTTAGTATGAATATTCGAACACAGCTTGGGAGATTAATTTACCTTTCAGCAAGACAATAACCTAAATCACAAGGCCAAATCTACACTGGAGTTGCTAACCAAGAGGACATTGAATGTTCCTGAGTGGCCTGGTTACAGTTTTGACTTAAATCGGCTTGAAAATCTATGGCAAGGCTTGAAAACATCTGTCTAGCAATGATCAACCGTCAACTTGACAGAGCTTGAAGAATGTTTTAAAGAATATCGAGCCAATATTGTACAATCCAGGTGTGCACAGCTGTAATTGCCGCCAAAGGTGCTTCTACAAAGTATTACCTCAAAATTAGAAATGTATGTATTTCATTATCAATACATTATTCACTTTGGAATTATGTTTTTTTTTTGTGTGTAGATGGGTGAGAAAAAAAACATATTTAATCCATTTTGAATTCAGGTTATAACACAACAAAATGTGGAAGTCAAGAGGTATGAATACCTTCTGAAGGCACTGTATGTGACAGAGATGGTTGTTCTGAATTGAGTATGGTTCCCCTCAGGGTTTATCTCTGGCCTGGGCTTGGCTGTTACACTGAATGTATGTTATGATAGTAACGTAAGAAGTATATAATAGCAGCTTGACATACTTGTACTTAGCAGTACCGTGAACATGCACCTACTGTCTGTTTGATGTCAGGGATTCCAATCCGAAACACCATCATGGTTAGTCGAGTGTCCTCTATGGGCGCCACTGTGGTCATACTGCGCTCCATGTGAGCACGTCTTTTCTGGGTCTGAGTGGATGGGGCCGGGTGATACTGCTGCTGGTGCTGCTGCTTATGAGGGGCCTGATTGGACGTATAAGGGATGCCTCTATTTCCTGGATTGTCTGGCCTCAGTGTCCGGTCCCCTCTCTGCCTTCCAACCACAATGGCTGAGGGTTTACCTCCCTCCCCTTTACCTTCGTGTGATTGTCTGCCTCCCTTCATCTCAATCTCCTCGAGCCCTTCCATCCCTCCGTTCTCCTTCTCTCTACCATCCCCCTTTTTGTTATCTTGTCCCTGCTCCTCTTCCTCTTCCTCATCCTCCCCATCCTTGTCGTCCTCCCCAGGATAATAGTGTTTGTTATTTCCCAGCATCCTTTGCTGTGCAGGGTCACTGCAGAGAGGGCCGGGTGACATTGCTATTGTTGCAACGTGACATGGTTGTCCCGTGCGACATCGTTTTCACCCCCAAAAACATGCTGTGGAGGAGAGAGGGAGAGAAAGGGGTTAACTAAATAGCTAATTAACACATTGACTGATAACACTGAAATCAACACATTTCTCAAACTGTGAGAAAATAAGTCAAAAATATAAAAAATATTTAGCATTTGGCATGAACAGTAGCGTAGCTATATGAACAGTAGCATGGCCATAATAACAGTAGCATAGCCATATGAACAGTAGTGTAGCCATATGCAATAGAAGTAATAACTTATTGGTGACATTGGTTTCTCACATAGGCTATGAGTGCTGGTACACATCTTCCATTTGCTGCCGGAAATATATGGAATAGGGCTGATGAAAGACGGCCTATATGTAAACTCTATGAATATTTGCAAGTTCAATGCAGGGAGAGAGAGGACATGCYGTTTACTATCTCAAATGGTCAAGAGCATTGAGCACCATTGTTAAAGTAGCACTGTTTTCTCTGGTAAAACACAATGATAACAGCAAGACTTGCACAATTTAATATGGCTTCCCTTTCATGAGCATTTGACTGAGAAATGCTTTGTTCTGGTTTTGTTCTGGTTTCCTCCATATGCTTTGTTCTGGTTTCTCTACGTGGCATAGTCTGGCTACAGGGCCTGACATCATGCAGAGTTAGATCATGTCCAAAAACTGTCTGAATGATGGTGGATGACGTTAGGATTCCCCACTGCCCCATTGGCAGTTTCATGTTTGGAATTGGTTAGTGTTTTTGGAGCGTCTTCACATTTCTAAAAATGTATAAAACAAAAAAATTATGAAAATGAAGGCGGTGAAACCTACATAGATGYGAATTTGTAGATTCAGACCGACAGACGGAGCTCAATAAAACATCACGAGACCACAGGGTTAGTATTCGTTTTAGACTCTAGTAGCAGGCACAACAAGGATAGACGGCCTGCTTCTGGAAAGACACAGGATTTTGAAAGAATTACAGACATGACAAAAGTGCAGACACATCACTCACATAGGGAAAATGGCAAGCATAATGGATGAATAGGGTAAATAGGGTCTAGGGTTTGTGTGTCAGCACCATTGAATGACAGTTGCTGGAAGTATGTTTGACGCATGCAAATCAATAAGGTCTGCTCATGTCTCAGAGCCCAAACGGGAAGCACGCCCATTGAACAGTTGTGGTGTAAAGTAAGCAAGTGAAAAATATGATTGAGCATGTGGGGAAAGTGATTCCCAAGGAGCCAGTAAGTGACAAGGATGGCCACTTCACCGTGAGCAACAGAGGAAGTCAGAGGAAGTGAGGCTGGCATGCCATGGAGATGAGCGGCCGGCTGGAGAATGGTGGGGTAAGAAGGAAATGTGTCACAAACCACTTTAGTAAGCACACATACTGTGCATTCGGGATGTGGTAAGACCCCTTGACTTTTTCCACATTTTGTTACGTTACAGCCTTACTCTAAAATGGATACATTTAAAAAAAAATAATTATCCTCATGAATCTTCACACAATACCCCATAATGACAAAGCAAAGACAGGATGAGAACTTTTTGCACATTTATTATTTAAAATAATCACATAATATCACATATACCTAAGTATCCAGACCCTTTACTCAGTACTTTGTTGAAGCACTTTTGGCAGTGATTACAGCMTTCAGTCTTCTTGGGTATGCCGCTACAAGCTTGGTACACCTGTATATCGGAGTTTCTCCCATTCTTCTCTGCAGATCCTCTCAACCTCTGTCAGGTTGGATGGGGAGCGTCGCTCACAGCTATTTTCAGGTCTTTCCAGAGATGTTGAATCGTGTTCTGGCTCTGTCTGGGCCACTCAAGGACATTCAGAGACTTGTCCCGAAGCCACTCCTGTGATGTCTTTATTTGGTACTTAGGGTCGTTTGTCCTGTTAGAAGGTGAACCTTTGCTCCAGTCTGAGGTCCTGAGCACTCTGGAGCAGGTTTTCATCAAGGACCTCTATGTACTTTGCTACGTACATATTTCCCTCGATCCTGACTAGTCTCCCAGTCCCTGCCACTGAAAAACATCCCCACAGCATGATGCTGCCACCGCCATGCTTCACCGTAGGGATGGTGCCAGTTTTCCTCCAGACATGACGCTTGGCATTCAGGACAAAGAGTTCAATCTTCGTTTCATCATGGTCTGAGAGTCATTTAGGTGCCCTTTTGGCAAACTCCCAGCAGGCTATAATGTGCTTTTTACTGAAGAGTGGCTTCCATCTGGCCACTCTACCATAAAGGTCTGATTGGTGGAGTACTGCAGAGATAGTTGTCCTTCTGGAAGTTTGTCCCATCTCCACAGAGGAACTTTGGAGATCTGTCAAAGTGACCATCGGGTTCTTGGTCACCTCCCTGACCAAGGCCCTTCCACCCCGATTGCTCTGGTTGGCATGGCGGCCAGCTCTAGGAAGTGTATGGGTGGTTCCAAACTTCTTTCATTTAAGAATGATGGAGGCCACTGTGTTCTTGGGGACCTTCAGTGCTGCAGAAATGTTTTGATACTCTTCCCCAGATCTGTAACTCGACACAAACCTGTCTCAGAGCTCTACGGACATTTCCTTTGACCTCATAGCTTGGTTTTTGCTCTGACATGCACTGTCAACTGTGGGACCTTATATAGACTGTTGTGTGCGTTTCCAAATCATGTCGAATTTTCCACAGGTGGACTCAGGTGGAATCAAGTTGTAGAAACATCTCAAGGATGATCAATGGAAACAAGATGCACCAGAGTTAAACATTTCGAATCTCATAGCAAAGGGTCTGAATACTTATGTAAAAAAGTATTTATCTTTGTAATTTTTTTATAAAAATTTGCAAACATTTCTAAAAGCCTGTTTTTGCTTTGTTATTATGGGGTATTGTGTGTAGATTGATGAGGAAAATAAATAATTCAATCAATTTTTGAATAAGGCTGTAAAGTAACAAAATGTGGAAAAAGTCAAGGGATCTGAATACTTTCCGAATGCACTGAACAAAAATATAAACGCAACATGTAAGGTATTGGTCCCCATGTTTCACGAGCTGAAATAAAAGATCCCAGACATTTTTGATAATCACAAAAAGCTTATTTCTCTCAAACTTTGTGCACAAATTTGTTTACATCCCTGTTATTAAGCATTTCTCCTTTGCCAAGGCTTTTCAAGAAGCTGATTMAACAGCATGATCTTAATGATCGGCTATGAAAAGCCAACTGACATTTATTCCTGATTATTATTTGACCATGCTTGTCATTTATGAACATTTTGAAAATCTTGGCTCTCTCTAATTCTCTCCTTCTCTCTCTCTTTCTCTCTCTCGGAGGACCTGAGCCCTGGGACCGTGCGTCGGGGCTGCCGGGCGTGATGGCTCCTTGCTGTCCCCAGTCCACCTGGCCTTGCTGCTATTCCCGTTTCAGCTGTTCTGCCTGCGGTTATGGAACCGCCACCTGTCCCGGACCTGCTATTTTCAACTCTTGATGATCGGCTATGAAAAGCCAACTGAAAATTATTCATGATTATTATTTGACCATGCTTGTCACTTATGAACATTTTGAACATCTTGGCATAGTTCTGTTATAATCTCCACCCAGCACAGCCAGAAGAGGACTGGCCACCCCTCATAGCCTGGTTCCTCTCTAGGTTTCTTCCTAGGTTTTGGCCTTTCTAGGGAGTTTTTCCTAGCCACCGTGCYTCTACACCTGCATTGCTTGCTGTTTGGGGTTTTAGGCTGGGTGTCTGTACAGCACTTCGAGATATTAGCTGATGTACGAAGGGCTATATAAAATAAACTTGATTTGATTTGATTTGATGATCCTTGCACAGGTGCACCTTGTGTAGGGACAATAAAAGGCCACTCTAAAATGTGCAGTTTTTTCACACAACACAATGCCACAGATGTGTCAAGTTTTGAGGGAGCATATATTTGGCATGCTGACTGCAGGAATGTCCACCAGAGCTGTAGCCAGAAAATGTAATGTTGATTTCTCTACCATAAGCCGCCTCCAAWGTTGTTTTAGAGAATTTGGCAGTCACAACCACAGACCACGTGTAACCTCGCAAGCCCAGGACCTCCACATCCGGCTTCTTCACCTGCGGGATCGTCTGAGACCAGCCACCCAGACAGCTGATGAAACTGTGGGTTTGCACAACCAAATAATTTCTGCACAAACTGTCAGAAACCATCTCAGAGAAGCTCATCTGGGTGCTCGTCGTCCTCACCAGGGTCTTGCCCTGACTGCAGTTCGGCGTCGTAACCGACTTCAAGGGGCAAATGCTCACTTTTGATGGACACTGGCACGCTGGAGAAGTGTGCTCTTCACGGATTAATCCTGGTTTCAGCTGGCAGATGGCAGACAGCATGTATGGTGTAGTGTGGGCGAGTCAACATTGTGAACAGAGTTCCCCATGGTGGCGGTGGGCAGGCATAARCTATGGACAACAAAAACAATTGGATTTTATCGATGGCAAATTTAATGCACAGAGATTCCGTGATGAGAACCCGAGGCCCATTATTGTGCCATTCATCCGCCGCCATCACCTCATGATTCAGCATGATAATGCAGTGCCCCATGTTGCAAAGATCTGTACACAATCCCTGGAAGATGAAAATGTCCCAGTTCTTCTATGGCCTGTATACTTACCAGACATGTCACCCATTGAGCATGTTTGGGATGCTCTGGATCGACATGTACGACAGTGTGTTTTCCGGTTCCCGCCAATATCCAGCAATTTCACACAGCCATTGAAGAGGAGTGGTACAATATTCCACAGGCCAGAATCAACAGCCTGATCAACTCTATGCGAAAGAGATGTGTTGCGCTGCATGAGGCAAATGGTCACACCAGATACTGACTGGTTTTCTCAAGGTATCTGTGACCTACGTATGCTTATCTGTATTCCCAGTCATGTGAAATCCATAGATTAAGGACTAATGAATTTATTTCAATTGACTGATTTCCTTATATCAAATGTAACTCAGTAAAATCATTGAAATTGTTGCGTTTMTATTTTTGTTCAGTGTACATTAGAGAGGGGGGCTCAATGAAAAACATTGCAAGGGCCATAGTACGTGCACTAAATCAAATAAAGAATCTATCAAATACAGTGGGTCACCACCCCCTTTCAAAATATTCACCTTTTCTGGCTTTATTTACACACAGTAACCCACAATATCCAAGTGGGGGGAAAAATGGGAAAAAAATCTGAAAATGTATTAAAATTATAACTGTAAAATACCCTATTTGGATAAGTGAACAACGCCCCTTAGAATTGCAATTGCAAACTTGCTGAGGTATAACCAACCACCTTCCAGATTACACAACAAGCTAATTGGCTTCCATCTGTGATCCATTGTCGTGACTTTGATTAGTTCAGAATGAAAGCAGTTGTTCATAGAGGAGTCTTCTGCTTGGTAGTGCAATTCAAAGCAAAGCAATCCACTACGGGCGGAAAGGTACTTTCAAAAGATCTACAGTACGAGATAAAGTTGTGGAAAGGCAAAAGTCAGGGGATGGCTATAAAAAKATTTCAAAGCCTTTGTCTATCCATAGGAGCACAGTTAAGACCATTATTAATTAGTGGAAGGCGTATGRCACCACCCAGACCCTACATATATCAGGCCGTCCCTCCAAACTGGATGACCGGGCAAGGAGGAGACTGATCAGAGTCCACCAAGAAGCCAAGTGACTTTGAAGGAGCTTCAGGCCTTTATGGCGAAGACTGGTCAATGTGTGCATGTGACCACAATATCACAAGCGCTCCACAAATCTGACCTCTATGGGAGGGTGGCAAGAAAAAAACACTCCTCCAAAAAAGCCACATCAAGTCTTGTTTGACCTTTGCCAAAAAGCACATTGTAGATTCCGAGGCCAAGTGGCAAAAGGTGCTGTGGTCAAAATTGAACTTTTTGGCCTGAACACAAAAGCACATGTCTAGCAACAATCCAATACATCTTTCCACCCAAAGAACACCATGCCTACAGCAAAGCACGGMGGTGGCAGCATCCTGTTGTGGGGGTGTTTCTCTTCAGCAGGGACTGGAGCACTTGTCAGGATAGAAGGGAAAATGGMCASTGCAAAATACTGACAGATTCTTGAAGAGAACCTGCAACTCTCTGCCAGGAAGTTGAAAATGGGAAGATGGTTCACGTTTCAACTTGACAATGACCCAAAAGCACACCGCCAAAGCAACCGYACAGAGGCTGAAGGACGAGAAGGTGAATGTCCTTGAGTGGCCTAGTCAGAGCCCCGAACTAAATCCCATAGAGAATCTGTTGAATGACTTGAAGAGTGCAGTCCATGAGCGGTCACCATGCAATTTGACTCAGCTTGAACAATTCTGCAAGGAAGAATGGGCAAATATTGTGTGCAAAGTTAGCAGACGCGTTTTCAAAGAGACTCGTGGCTGTAATTCAAGCAAAAGTGGTACCACCAAGAATTAACTCTGGGGGGTGTTCACTTATCCAAATAGGTTATTTTACTGTTTTAATTGTAATTCATTTTCAGAGTTAAAAAAAATATATACATATATTTGGATATTGTGGGTTACTATGAGTAAATAAAGCTGGAAAATAAATTATTTGATGTGTTTTAATTTCAGGCTGTAAGGCAACAAAATGTGAACATTTTGAAAGGGGGTGGTGACTTTCTATACCCACTGTATGTATACTGATCAAAAATATAAACGCAACATGCAACAACTTCAACGGTATAACTGAGTTACAGTTCATATAAGGAAATCAGTAATTTGAAATAAATAAATGAGGCCCTAATCTATGGATTTCACATGACTGGGCAGGGTCACAGCCATGGGTGGGCATTGGAGGGCATAGGCCCACCCAGTGGGGAGCCAGGCCCAGCCAATTAGAATGAGTTTTCCCCACAAAATAGCTTAATGACAGACAGAAATACTCTTCAGTTTCATCAGTTGTCCAGGTGGCTGGTCTTAAACGATCCCGCAGATGAAGCAGCCGGATGTGGAGGTCCTTCGCTGGCGTGGTTACATGTGGTCTGCGGATGTCAGGCCGGTTGGACGTACTGCCAAATTTTCTATAACGAAGTAGCGGCTTATGGTAGAGAAATGAACATTCAATTATCTGGCAACAGCTCTGGTGGACATTCCTGCAGTCAGCATGCCAATTGCCCGCTCCCTCAAAACTTGACACATCTGTGGCATTATGTTGTGTGCCAAAACTACACATTTTAGAGTGGCCTTTTATTGTCCCCATCACAAGGTGCACCTGTGTAATGATCATGCTTTTTAATATGGATGGATTATCTTGGCAAACGACACATGCTCACTAACAGGGATGGACAGTAAACAAATGTGTGCACAAAATTTGAGAGAAATAAGCTTTTTGTGTGTATGGAAAAGTTCTAGGATCTTTTATTTCAGCTCATGAAACATGGGTTTAACACAGGTTGCRTTTATATTTTTGTGTAATTCCTCAACTATTCAAAAATGTTGAATAAAAGTGTACACTCCAGGCAAATAACCCATACCAGTAGCTTAGAAATGCAGGAAACTACCTATGAAATGAACCAAAAGAAGCCAACCCAAACTAACTCTCATGCAATATCAAGCTACCGTTCATCATAAACTYTAGTTGTTGTTGGCGGCATTAGATCCGCCATTCCCGAACCAAGCCTCGTATTAACGGCGATGGCTTCTATAATTCGCACCTTGCTAAACCGCAGCATGTTAGCCTAACGCTTACAAGGCTTTAGGAGGTTAAAACCATCATACAATTAACCAGGGTGGATGGAGAGAGGCTGATTTATGTACATTGTCTCATTAAATATTTAAGAACCTGGGAGTCTGCACTGGAAGAGATAAGAGAAGAAGGACAGGCAGAGGGTAGACAGGCCAATGGAGCGTCAAAGAACGAACTAATTGGGGAGAGAAAGCACAGGGGGGATACATGAGAGAGAAAGAGAAAGAGTGAGATGTATTTAGCATAAAGCAGAGTAATCAGATAAAGGGAGAAAGAGAGAGAGAACAATTGGGGGGATTGGAAAGGTGTCGAAAGAGAGTTGAAGAGCCCTGGGAGAAAAAGTAGGATATAAGAGTGATTGGATGAGGAGGGGGTGAGAGAAAGAACTGGTTGGCAACCAAGGAGTGTAAGAGTTGGTATGGAAAATAGGCCTACATCACAAGTTTGAGCCACATTTACACCACAGTAGGTACTGAAGCCTCATGAACCTCCCAATACAAGGATAAAGCTCCCTTCTGATAAAAAAAACTGACAACATCACACTTGTTGGCTTGCTCTGCATGACTAATAGTACGTGGAGGGCCCCAATGGATTGAAAACAGTGAGAGCTTAGCACCATCTGAAGACTGTGTTTTTGAAAGACAGACACTGAAGTTGGGGAGAGGAAAAGCTGAATGATCTGAAAATTAGGGCCTACAGGTCTGAACTCAGATCAGCACCAGAAACCCTGGTGGAAACCTGGAGAAAGGGCATGGGGCCCAAACAGGGTATTTGACAGTGATATGGGGAACAGAACATATGGGTTCACTGAGGTGTGTAGAAGCCAAGAGGAGAGAAGGAGTTGAAAATAAGAGGAGGATCAGAGGAGGATTAATCATGATAACGAGGACAGAGATAAATTGCCCTCTTTCAGTGCCCAGGAAGCAAAGATGGATGGATGGATAGATTTCGAGAAAGGTTTAATGATATCTTTTTCTTCCATCTTTCTTTTCCTCTTTGCGTTGGAAGATAGGATCTAGATCTCATCACTTGCAACAAAGTCACCATGACATTGGGCTGGCATTGACATCTGACCCCCTCAGTAGCTGTGTAAAGAAATCATACAATACATGATAAATAAAACAAATATTGAAAGATAGTTTAACATTGCCTTACAAGTCAACACCAGAATACACCAGAACTACATGCTATATCATGCACATGTGTACTGTCAGACATTACATCTTACACCTGTTAGCAACACTCCTCTCTTCAAGACAGATGGTCGATCAGTAACTGGCATGTCACATTTGAGTTAAGTCTAAGTCTAGATCTAGGGTTTTCTCCTTTTTTGGGTCGATCTCAAGGGAATGGTCATAAATACGGCCCGCAGCGCAGAGCATTTTTTATGCCTTAAAGACGCGTTCCACTCTCTCTCACACTCGCGCTCTCTCTCTCTCTCTCTCTCTCCTCTCCCTCACTCTCTCTCTATGTAGGACAGAGCGTGAGTATAGATATATTTTCAGTGTATTGGTCCCCAGAAACTAGAATTGGAGAGTATCCAAGGAACAGATTGTCCCACTTTTGAGTCCTACGAAAGTAGAGCGGCCAAGTTCTGTCCTCCATATCCCTCTCTTTCACTAGGTCTCCATCCTTCAACCTCTTTCACTCTGATTGTCCCCTCTACTTAAGCATGAGACACTTAGGAATGTGCCGTAGGTCTATTACAACATCAGAGAGACTGACAGAATTAACACTTCTAATGAGAAAGGGGGCTTTGATAAGTTATATGGGAGGTACCTACGAGTGGATCATTGGCCATCGAAGTGGGGAGTGGTCAGAGAAGATGGGGAGGAGGAGCTAAACTTCAGTAGATCATTTCTAAAGTGCGGTACTCAATACAGGAAGACCGCAAACACTCAGGGAAGTCAATTTTAACTCCTTGAGGGCMATGTTGTATGCTAGCTATGTTTCTGACTTCTGGTTCGTAATAAACCAAGGAAGCACTTGATGCAAAAATTATATTATTGTCGAGATGTGAGACAGTCAACCATCTAAAATGTATCCATTTTCATGTTTTGCAGGTAAATACAATTAAATATTGGTCACAAATACATTTCTGCTGCCTTAATTCATTTTCAAATGAGATAAGAACACATAATAAGAGTATAATTCACCATCCTCTACCATGATTGGCTTACCGTCATCTCACAGGGAAATGAATCGATCGCCTCTCCAAAACAATTGCGTTTCATTAATCAAACAGAATGTTAGATGATAATCATACTGTTACTCAAACAGACATCCTATCATTAATTAAGTGCTTGATTAAAATAATTATCCCGAGCCTACACTCCTCGGTAAACAATTCCCAACTCTTTGATCTACTCTGAAGCCTCCCCATCCTCCAACTCCACTTCACCAAGGGCCATCCTTTTCTGGAAACATCTAGCTATCCTCAAAGGTTAGAGATAGGCTGACAAGGTTTCAAATACAGATAGCTCGGAATCACACTCACAGACAGACTCSTCTGTTCTGAGTGTAGCTAGAAAGCAGCTAAGGTGTCAGACCACTTAATCTGGCTGGCACTAGTCTGGTGCAGATCAAAAGCGGCGCTCTCTCTTTCCCCACCAGACTGGGTATAAATGGGTCAGGTGGAATGTGTGTTGAGTGCCTCGCCTGCCTGGGCTAGGCTATACTTGGTGGGGAGGGTGGGTAGYCTACTGTGCAGGGCACATTTTAGCTGTAATGTCCCCAGTGATATTGTTGAAAGCTCCTTTTCGACCAAAATGTTGTTCTTGAGTTTTCCAGCTGATGACTTTGTTACATTTATAATTACAACTTTTAAATAAAATGCATAGCACAAATYTTTCTAGTAATATTGTGCAGACTGCAGA
This sequence comes from Salvelinus sp. IW2-2015, assembly GCF_002910315.2. Taxonomy (NCBI): domain Eukaryota; kingdom Metazoa; phylum Chordata; class Actinopteri; order Salmoniformes; family Salmonidae; genus Salvelinus; species Salvelinus sp. IW2-2015. The sequence goes on from NC_036857.1 coordinate 37,545,919, forward strand.
CGCTGTATGTGATCTTATAACAAACCAAYGCCGTCATCAAATGTTCCATCAAGAAATTAGATGAACGAATCAATCTCTGGGGCTTTCCATTTGGAAAAATCCATTATTTTCCAATGAAAAACATTTGTTGGGTGGGGTGGTAGTATATACAGTATATACACATGGCTGGCACGCTTTGACAGAGTGCATTAAAATGCCATGAAAGAGCATTTGAACATCAAAGGGATCTCTGCTGCAGTATTCCTACTGTTTCACATCCACCGCGGAAACACAGCAACACAGAGGGGCAGTGGAAATATATCTTTCCTCTACACAACAGTTCATCCCAGTGTACCCATTATCGCGTGTATATTCCAAGGGCACGTTTTACTCTTCAGACATCATCGCATATTCTTCACAAAAAATCAGAGGCCTAAAGCCCTAGAAAAGCAGGCAACGGACAATGGCAGCATGAAAAAAAACTCAGGTTGAGAGAAAGGAAAGAAAATAACCYTTATCCGGTTCGTTTTGATTATGGATCATCATGGCCAAGTATTCCATGAATCTGAGTGACAGACTCACTTAAATACACCACATGACAAAAAGCATGTGGACACCTGCTCGTCGAACATCTCCTTCCAAAATCATGGGCATTAATATGGAGCTGGTCCCCTGTTTGCTGCTATAACAGCCTCCACTCTTCTGGGAAGGCTTTCCACTGTTGGAACATTGTTGTGGGGRCTTGTTTCCATTCAGCCACAAGAGCATTAGGGAGGTCGGGCACTGATGTTGAGCGATTAGGCCTGACTCGCAGTCAGTCAGGCCTGACTTGCAGATGAGGTTGAGGTCAGGGCTCCGTACAGGCCAGTCAAGTTCTTCCACACCGATCTCGACAAACCATTCCTGTATGGACCTCGCTTTGAGCATGGGGGCATTGTCATGCTGAAACAGGAAAGGGCCTTCCCCAAACTGTTGCCACAAAGTTGGAAGCACAGAATCATCCAGAATGTCACTGTATGTTGTAGCGTTAAGATTTCCCTTCACTGGAACTAAGGGGCATAGCCAGAACCATGAAAAACAGCCCCAGACCATTATTCCTCCTCCACCAAACTTTACAGCTGGCACTATGCATTTGGGCAGGTAGCGTTCTCCTGGCTTCCGCCAAACCCAGATTCTTCCATCGGACTGCCAGATGGTGAAGCGTGATTCATCACTCCAGAGAAGGCCTTTCCATTACCCCAGAGTCCAATGGCGGCAAGCTTTACACCCCTACAGCTGACGCTGGGAATCGCATTGTGATCTTGTGTGTTGTGTGCGGCTGCTCGGCCATGGAAAGCCATTTCATGAAGCTCCCAACAAACAGTTATTGTGCTGGTGTTGCTTCCAGAGGCAGTTTGGAACTCGGCAGTGAGTGTTTCAACTGAGAACAGTTGATTTTTTACACGCTACGCGATTCGTCACTCAGCGTTCCCGTTCTGTGAGCTTGTGTACTTGTACTGCTTCGCGGCTGAGATGTTGTTGCTCCTAGACATTTCCACATCACTATAACAGCACTTAGAATTGACCGGTGCAGTTTTAGCAGGCAGAAATTTGACGAAGTGACTTGTTGGAAAGATGGCGTTCTATGACAGTGCCACGTTGAATGTCACTGAGGTCTTCAATAAGGCCATTCTACAGTACTACCAATGTGTGTCTATGGAGATTGCATGGCTGTGTGYTTGGTTTTATACACTTGTAAGCAACGGGTGTGGCTGAAATTGCAGAAACCACTAATTTGAAGGGGTGTCCAAATACTTTTGTGTATATAGTGTACAGTTGTTGTCAGAAGTTTACATACACTTAGGTTGGAGTCATTAAAACTAGTTTTTCACTCCACAAATGTCTTGTTAACAAACTATAGTTTTGGGAAGTCGGTTAGGACGTCTACTTTGTGCATGACASAAGTAATTTTTCCAACAATTGTTTACAGACAGATTATTTCACTTGTAATTCACTGTATCACAATTCCAGTGGGTCAGAAGTTTACATACACTAAGTTGACTGTGCCTTTAAACAGCTTGRAAAATTCCAGAAAAGTATGTCCTGGCTTTAGAAGCTTCTGATAGGCTAGTTGACATAATTTGAGTCAATTGGAGGTGTACCTGTGGATGTATTTCAAGGTCTACCTTCAAACTCAGTGCCTCTTGCTTGACATCATGGGAAAATCAAAAGAAATAAGCCAAGAACTCAGAAAATAGATTGTAGACCTCCGCAAGTCTGGTTCATCCTTGGGAGCAATTTCCAAACACCTGAAGGTACCACGTTCATTTGTACAAACAATAGAACGCAAGTATAAACACCATGGGACCACGCAGCCGTCATCCCGCTCAGGAAGGAGACGCGTTCTGTTCCCTAGAGATGAACGTACTTTGGTGCGAAAGTGCAAATCAATCCCAGAACAACAGCAAAGGACCTTGTGAAGATGCTGGAGGAAACGGGTACAAAATGATCTATATCCACAGTAAAACGAGTCCTATATCGACATAACCTGAAAGGCCGCTCAGCAAGGAAGAAGCCACTGCTCCAAAACCGCCATAAAAAAAGCCAGACTACGGTTTGCAACTGCACATGGGGACAAAGATTGTACTTTTTGGAGAAATATCCTCTGGTCTGGTGAAACAAATATAGAACTGTTTGGCCATAATGACAATCTTTTATTTGGAGGAAAAGGGGGAGGTTGCAAGCCGAAGAACACCATCCCAACTGTGAAGCACGGAGGTGGCAGCATCATGTTGTGGGGTGCTTTGCTGCAGGAGGGACTGGTGCACTTCACAAAATGATGGCATCATGAGGTAGGAAAATTATGTGGATATATTGAAGCAACATCTCAAGACATCAGTCAGGAAGTTAAAGCTTGGTCGCAAATGGGTCTTCCAAATGGATAATGACCCCAAGCATGCTTCCAAAATTGTGGCAAAATGGCTTAAGGACAACAAAGTCAAGTATTGGAGTGGCCATCACAAAGCCCTGACCTCAATCCTATAGAAAATGTGTGGGCAGAACTGAAAAAGCTTGTGCGAGCAAGGAGGCCTACCAACCTGACTCAGTTACACCCGCTTTGTCAGTAGGAATGGGCCAAAATTCAACCAACTTATTGTGGGAAGCTTGTGGAAGGCTACCCGAAACGTTTGACCCAAGTTAAACAATTTAAAGGCAAAGCTACCAAATACGAATTGAGTGTATGTAAACTTCTGACCCACTAGGAATGTGATGAAAGAAATAAAAGCTGAAATAAATCATTATTTCTACTATTATTCTGACATTTCACATTCTTAAAATAAAGTGGTGATCCTAACTGACCTGAGACAGCGAATTTGTACTAGGATTAAATGTCAGAAATTTTKAAAAACTGTATACACCTTAGCCAAATATATTTGTGTATGTWAACTTCCGACTTCAACTGTATGTAGCCCCTGCCTGTTAGTACAAAGGGTTCTGTACGCATTGTTGAGGAACTGAGGCATACAAGATCCTAATAAATGTTGTCAGATATAGCTTAAAACAGGGGGAYTATGATGATGCCAGAGAGAGGAAGTGTACGAGACGTGACTGTMGGCTCTTGTTAAGGTTTGTTCTGTAACTCACTAATGTAACACAATTACAGGAAAGCAGGCCACTCCCCCCCAAAATTATCACCTTTTTTATATGAAATGTTTTCAGTGTAATGTCGATTATGGCAGCCCCCCGCACCTCTCTGATTCAGAGGGGTTGGGTTAAACGCAGAAGACACATTTCAGTTGAATGCATTCAGTACAACTGACGAGGTATCCCCCTTTCCTTTCCCTAAACTTTAATGATTTAAACCAGATCTAAAGCCAGTATAAAATACAAATATATACTTTGTACACATAAAGAAAATGAATTACGGGTCAACATSTAAATATTGCTCCCTGCGTTGATCAAAGTTATCTGACAGTTCTAATCAAGCCTGCCTCTTTGCGAACGAGTGGAACCATGAACCGTGGTTTGTTCGCTATGTTCGCCGGCGTCCTCCGGATTTACCTCCCAGATTTGCCTTTTTAGTATCACATTCACCACTCTCTCAAGCGGCYAACTCCGCCCTCTTGCGGCACAGCCCCAGGGCCTGATCATGGCCGTTACTACATATGAGGACACAGARGTCTGGACCTCTGTAATGTTTTCTAATGTAAAAAAAATTGGAACATTAGGAACACCTGGTCTTTCCATGAAATAGACTGACCAGGCAAATCCAGGGGAAAGYTATGATCCCTTATTGWTGTCACTTCAATCAGTGTAGATGAAGGGGAGGAGACAGGTTAAAGAAGGATTTATACGCCTTGAGACAATTGAGACATGGATTGTGTAYGTGTGCCGTTCGGAGAGTGAATGGGCAAGACAAGTGCCTTGGAACGGGGTATGGTAGTAGGTGGCAGGCGCACCGGTTCGAGTGTGTCAAGAACTSCARTACTGCTGAGGTTTTCTTCCCATGCTCCTCAGTTTCCGGGTTTGTATCAAGAATGGTCCACCACCCAAAGGATTGCAGTAACATCGAAGGGCTCTGGATAGTATTACTTAGCCAGTTATAAGGAGGAAGTTAGAAGCTAACGTTAAACCTCAGCAGGAGAAGAAAATATGCTACTAAGTTCCGATAATAACCTTGTTTTTACAGAGAGTGGGCTACTGAGAGTCTGAGACGGACAGTGACGTGGCGCTCAGCGGTGAGGCTGAGGCAGGTTTGCATTGGCATGCAGGAGGAAGCAGAGCAGAGCGAGAGAGAAAGCAAGCAGAGGGAGAGGTGAGTACAGCGGTTGCCAAACTTGGGGTCGGGTCCCATTCGAAAATCTGTACTAATCTTAACAAACAAGTTAGGAACTAAAAAAATCTAAATGCAAACAATACAGCTCTAAAAATGTAACACGTTTTTGTTTCGTCGCTGATGCTACATGTCAGTGTGAATCATTTCTCATATTTCCCCACTTTCAGGGGCATAATATTACTATTGTATAGCTAATAGGCTATGTGTTTGTAGAACGACTGAGGTGAATGAACCTACAGCAGCCGAGGTGATAATGGCTGAGGTCATCTTTGCTTATTTTTGCTGTTCTCCAAATTGCATTTAAAAGTTTGTTAATTGTACAGAAATGTAAAGGAGTTGAACTCTCAAAGCTCCTTCTGGAACTCACTAAGASTCAAACCCCGGTTACCGTCCTGCTCAGATAGCAGAGAAACACAGCATAAACCATGGCAAAATGTGTAGGGAATTAGCATTAAAACTGCAAATATTCTCTCAGGCYAATGGCAAAATGTGTAGAATTGTGTAGAATTACAGGAAATTAGCTTAAAAATATATATTTCAAAAACATCTGCRGCCAAGAGGAGGGCYTTTAAAAATGTTGGTTGGAGACTGTGCCAATGGCCAAGCCCACCACCTCACGCTAACTTTGCCACCACTGTTGAAAAAAARAATAGGGGGGACACTTCTGTATTTATTGACTATGAGGCACTTGTTCGATACATGGAGTATAGGCCACCAATGATTGCTTTTCATCTGGCTCTGTGTTGGACTAGTTTTTAAAAGGCTGTTACTACAGTGGAATCATTAGCTAGGAATCGTGRTGTTTTAGCCGAAGGGGAACAAGATTACTAGAGTATAATACTCTAGTATCATTAAACCTACATTATGGCTTTGTTATTGGAATATAACAGCATTTTCAACTGATATTGTATGAGTGGGTTTTTGAAGAAAATACATTTTTCAGAGTGCTTTATTATGATGGTTATGTAGCACTTGACCAGCTCTTAGCTTTGTCCTCTAGTCTACATCTTTACTCTAGGGGCTGTCCTACGTAATATGAAAGCATTGCTGAGTCAGGTGGAACAGCTATTTTGTTGTGTTCCACCTTTCTAATGAGTGTCGTTCTGGGAGGCTGTTATGCTCGCTACAGTAAGCAACAATCGAAAGCTCATTAAACATTTGTATCTAAGGATAGCTTTTCTTTTTTTTTTATATAAAAAAGTATTTCTCAAGGCCTTTAATTGATGGCACTTAACCAACAGAGCATATAGGACGTTTAACTTGAGTCATCATAAGTGTTTCACTCTAATAATGTGTTTCTCTAGTTATGTACACAACTACTGTGTGTGTGTGTGTGTGTGTGTGTGTGTGTGTGTGTGTGTGTGTGTGTGTGTGTGTGTGTGTGTGTGTGTGTGTGTGTGTGTGTGTGTGTGTGTGTGTGTGTGTGTGTCCCATCTGCTGSAGCCCAGTTATGGTTTCCACATGGGAGCGAATTAAGCTATATTGTATTGTAAATGCTGCATCTTATTCTGCAGTAGCTTGCAATTCGCCCTCTTTATTCCTTGTAGGAGAATCGCTGCCACAAAACCATTCTCAACATGTCTCCCTCTTGTCTTCCACACTCTCCATACTAAACCCTGGAGAGATACTGCAGCAAACACCAGAGTTAAATCTGCTACACAGTGACCTCTCCATTCCTCTCCTTTATTCAGAGACGATAGTAGGGCTACAAAGGGAAATCTCCCAGTTCTGTTGAGTAGAAAAGCACCCAATGAACCTCCAAGCATCGTGGCTTACATTAATGCTTTCTTTCATTGTCATGCTTTACATGAATCCTATTGTCTTTGAACACGCACACAGTATTTATGTTCATTTGATCTCATTACGGGTTTGATAATGTCATGTCACTGTCTTTGTTGCATTCAAGTTCACGTTGATAAATTGTTCTGTGTTTGTAAGGAACTCATTCATCTTGGTGTAACCATTCTCCTCCAAACGGCATTTTTTTTGTGTTCTGTAAATTAATTCCCCAGGGGTCCAGTTCTTCCATAGAAAAATATGCTATTCGCGTCAATAGCAAGACTGCTAGTTGTGCAATATAACATGTACCGGGAATAATGTTCACTGTAAGTCTAGAGGGAGGCAGGCACAGCCAATTACTTTCCGTATCTATAAGATCAAAGTCTTCTGCTCAGCTCACGAGCATGTCTGACACCATTGATGCATAGCACATCTTCTATCATATAATAACCCGTGCCACTCGCATATGACTTGACTTCATTCAGTGGTGCTGTCTGGAGACAGCTTATAGCATAGTAAGAACTCGAGTTAGAAATAAAACTCAACTTTGTTGACAAGCGTCAGAACAGGAAGTGTGTGAAATTGGGTGTTGAGCTCCGCGATGGTTCTCCTCACCTTTCAATTTCCTCACTCTGAACTCTGTGCCTGGCGACTCACGTGAATGTAACTCCACTGCTCTAGCGATCGCTCCATACATTCAGTCGGAAACTGCCGCCCTAGAAGTCATTTGTGCTGACGTCAAAATCAGGGGCGTGGTACAAAAAAAAAAGTTGACTGCGATGGGATTGTCTCTAGCCAATTGGATTAAGCGAAGCCAATGATGGCTCTGGCGCCGGCTCCGGCCCGACACGTCGGTATCTGGGACCAATCCGAACGGTAAGAATATGTTCACATTCTACAAGACGTCAGGGGAAGAAAGCAAACCCGGACACTGAGAAGAAACGCTAGTGGGCGTGGCATTTGGCCGGAGCGATGTGGATAGGTAATCAGGCTACTGAATTCACCCAGCAGGATGCAACACATTTTATAACTTTGTTACATAATAGTTCATACACCCGTGGAATCAACAGGGGCAGCTTTGCAGATTGCCTTCCCGAAATGTGTATGCACTCACTCCCCCCCCACCCTCTCTCTATTGCTCTGTAAGAAGTAGGTGGCGCATGCAACATGGTCTGACTATGGTACTGCATGCGATTTAAAAAAAAACATAGGCCTAATATTGTTGTAATCACGCTTCAATGTGTCCTCAGGTGATAAAGCCCCTTTCAGAATAAACTTCTGACAATCCTTGCCCATTCGTCCGACTCTACCTTGTGGTGACTCGTTCTCCGTTTGTTCACGCTCGACGTTCACGCGTATCGAGCAAATATTCACAGAAACACAACTCAATTCAAGTTGTCGACACCGTAAGCGTCTTCTATTGACTACTTCAGGGGTTGAACTAGATTAGCTAACAACTGCACAAGGTTTTGGCTACATACTGGTACAATAATTTCATGGAAATCACATGGAAACAGGGTATAGAAGGCACAATTTATCCATGACAAATCTGTTCTATCATCTATTTCGTGAGTAATACCAATCTACTCTTAAGTGATATGCCCAATTACACGAGTGTTGGCTTTGAAGAAGCCTCTGTGATCATGTCATCCCTGTACTGTCCCACTTTGCACCTATCCCACTCCCTATCCACATAAAACATGTGAATTAGACCTCTTCACCATCACTCTGTAATACACGCCCCTCTGCTCTCTACAGCACAGATACCTGCGCTGTTCTCTCTCACTTTCTTCTCCGAAGAACACTGCGCCTTTCCAGCTCACACCCCTCTCTGTTTGAAACATGCATCGCTGAGACTACTGGGACTGATTTGATTTGATTGCTGAGACGACACCTCTCGTGTATATCCAAGCTTGCTTCGAAATGTTATCTTATCTTTGTCTTTTTGCACGGTGGGTCTCTGTCACCAATCGATCGCCCCTTTCCTATTGATTACTGTGCCTTTGACTTTCAGACACCTTTTCTGTCACTTATCTCGGTCGGTCCCCAATCACCAAAACCTTCTCTCCATTCAGTTACTCTTCTGAGTTAACTACTAACGTTACTCTATTAAACATTCTTCAAAACAATACATCAGTATGTAACAAACAAAAAAAMGAAAGAATAAATACCTTTTACAGTGTTGTTTGGACTGCGCTCCGTTACTTTGTATCCGCAGTGACCTCCTTCATACAACCACAAAGAGAGCAAGGAGGACCAGATTGGAGATGAGTAAAGATCCAGAAGGAAAAATAAGGAAAGAGAAAAAAAAGAAAACATGTTTTTTTCTCCTTTCAAAATTACATTTTCAGCTCTTCCCACTCTACAAATGGGTATCAATGGGACCCAGAGCAACTGCACTGAGCAGCAGTCTCTTCTTCGAGGGGGGTCTGACAACCTCTCTCTCTCTCAGACACACACCCTTTCACCTACCCTACCCCCTCAATAGCTCTATCTCTCCCTCGCACACACACACACACACTCTCCCTCGCCACTGTGGCTCATTCAAACAGCCCTGCTCGCTCTCTCTACAGCTGGTAGGTTGATCTCACTCCCTCACTCTCCTCCCTTTCTCTTTATGTTCCACTTACTTACTCTAGCTACTCCTGTTACTCTCTATTCTGTCTTTCTATCCCACTCCCTCTCACTCACATACGCTCTCATATTCCCTCGTCCCCCAATATTCAACCTCCCTCTTAACACGCTCTCCCTCTCCTTGTCGCTTGCCATTCTCCCTCCCTGCCTCCACCCTTCTCTCACACACATTCTTCTCTCATGATATTATGCCACCCTTCTCCCCTCCTGTGGTCTATCTACCACTGACACTGTCTAACACTGACAGCAGCCAGATTCAGGTCATCTCTCTCCTGGTCTCTTTGATGTTCAGTGGGGATCAAAATCACAGCCTCCAAGACTCTCTCCATTGACCAAATTCAAAGGTTATTCTCTCTCACCCTCTCTCATCACATTGGTGGGGAATCGGAAGCTTCAAGTGATCACCGCAGCGCAAGGTGTTGGGAGAGGCACACTGTCGTAATTGACGTCCACGTCCCAATGGGACAGGGTTTATGGAGCTATGTAAGGATGTGTCACATACTGCTGATCCCCACTTCCTATTTGCGTTGACCCAGAGTGTAAGACAGGCTGGCAGCTGGAAGAAAGGTAGCTGGAAAAAGCAGGTACTAATTTACTGATGTATCGTACTAGAAACAGGACATGTACATCATCTGCATGATTGGCCTTCAAGCCACAAGCGACACCAGATAAACAATTTATAATTGATTACCCTCAATATGATTGATTGTGGTAGTACTGAATATTTAATTACTTTGGAAGCCGGGTTGTGTCTGTAAGAACCACTAATGCCATGTTTAGAGTCTTAATAAGAGGTCAATGTATTTTTGGTTTAAACGGAACTCCAGCAGGACTTATTTACTGAATTATTTTCTTTGATCTTGAGAAAGAGGGCCTGTCCAAAGGAAGCTGGACAACAGACCATGAACAGCGCACTAACGAGTAGGCTGGATCTGMGTTGGATGTGTTTCCATTTAACATKAAAGGAAAGATTCACCCATTTTGAATGTTAYATCATATCACTGTGCGATGTTCTATCGATTCCAAGGGTCATTTCATGTTTATCTGAGCTATCGAACAGGTAGAAATACAAAACGGGTAGAAATACAAAACGCGTCATACTRTATTTCTGCCTGCTTGAACAGTGAATAGCTTAGAWACACATGAAAACATGAAATGACCCCGGAGAATCGACAGAACATCACTCAGAGATGCACAAATACAATATAAGAGGGGTCTTCAATCTTTTCTTGCCCAGGGACCCCCTCCTACAAAAACCAGCGATCTAGGGACTAGCTCAGATAAACATGAAATGACCCTGGGAATCGATARAACATYGCATAGTGATATGATACTTGTAAGGAAATGTTGTACTTGTACTTAATTCTCTGTACTGGCCAACGATTATAACTGCGATTCTAATCCAACCATTAATTTATACATTGTTGTGCCTGTCACCTGAGAGGATGGAAGTTCAATATGTACAAGTTAAAAGTTTGGACACACCTACTCATTCCRGGGTTTTTCTTTATTTTTACTATTTTCTACATCGTAGAATAATAGTGAAGACATCAAAACTATGAAATCACACATATGGAATCATTTAGTAACCAAAAGTGTCAAACAAATTAAAATATATTTAATATTTGAGATTCTTCAAAGTGGCCACCCTTTGCATTGATGGCAGCTTTGCACACTCTTGGCATTCTCTCAACCAGCTTCATGAGGTAGTCACCTGGAATGCATTTCAATTAACAGGTGAGTCMATATGTTTTTCTACTCGCACGAACGCGCATACACAAATACAGAAATCAGAACCATGGACAGCCACATCATATTTTGCTTTTTTACCCACGTACCGCGATGGCACACTTCTTCTCTTTAATACACTACACTCCAGTCCTATATTGGTGCGCTCTCTGGTTTTGCTGTCCTATGTCCTGATTCTGAAAGACAAGCTTTCCTCTTGCCTTCTGAGTTAACCATTCACATCCCAATGGGAAGGAGAAAAAGTGGGTCATGGGCAGATGGAGGAGAGAGTAGGGAGATGTGTCTGTGAGCTGTGTGTGTGTGTGTAGTGCTGAAATGTGATGTGTTGTGTGATGTGTTGTGAGTGTGTGTTTGTGTGTGTGTGTGTGTGTGATGTGGTGTGTGTGTGTGAATGCTGTGCTGTGTGTGTATGTGGTGTGCTGTGTGTGTGTAAAGGGAGAGGAGAAAATTATTTAATGAATGGGATGAAAGGAAGAGTGAGCTTATATACTGTTATATATACAGTGCCTTTGGAAAGTATTCAGACTCCTTGACTTTTTTCACATTTTGTTACATTACAGCCTTATTCTAAAAGGGATTAAATATATATTTTTAAAATCCTCAGCAATCTACACACAATATCCAATAATGACAAAGCGTGAACAGGTTTTTTGAATTTTTTGCAAATGTATTAAAAATAAAAAACAGAAATACCTTATTTACTTAAGTATTCARACTCATTGCTATGAGACTCGAAATTGAGTTCAGGTGCATCCTGTTTCCATTGAYCATCGTTGAGATGTTTCTACAACTTGATTGGAGTCCACCTGTGATAAATTAAATTGATTGGACATGATTTGGAAAGGCACACACCTGTCTATACTGTATACGGTSCCACAGTTGAAGTAATTGTCCATAGAGCTCAGGGACAGAATTGTGTCAAGGCACAGATCTGGAGAAGGGTACCAAAACATTTCTGCAGCATTGAAGGTCCCCAAGAACACAGTGGCCTCCATCATTCTTAAATGGAAGACGTTTGGAACCATCAAGACTCTTCCTAGAGCTGGCCACCCGGCCAAACTCAGCAATCGGGGGAGAAGGGCCTTGGTCAGGGAGGTGACCAAGAACCCGATGATCACTCTGACAGAGCTCTAGAGTTCCTCTGTGGAGATGGGAGAACCTTCCAGAATGACAACCATCTCTGAAGCACTCCAACAATCAGGCCTTTATGGTAGAGTGGCCAGACGAAAGCCACTCCTCGGTAAAAGGCAAATGACAGCCCGCTGGGAGTTTGCCAAATGGCACCTAAAGACACTCAGACCATGAGAAACAAGATTCTCTGGTCTGATGAAACGAAGATTGAACTCTTTGACCTGAACGCCAAGCATCACGTTTGGAGGAAATCTGGCACCATCCCCAAGGTGAAGCATGGTGGTGGCAGCATCATGCTGTGGGGATGTTTTTCAGGGGCAGGGATTGGGAGACTAGTCAGGATCGAGGGAAAGATGAATTGTGCAAAGTACAGAGAGATCCTTGATGAAAACCTGCTCCAGAGCGATCAGGACCTCAGACTGGGGCGAAGGTTTACCTTCCAAMAGGACAATGACCCTAAGCACACAGCCAAGACAACGCAGGAGTGGCTCCGGGACAAGTCTCTGAATGTCATTGAGAGGCCCAGCCAGAGCCYGGACATGAACCCAATCGAACATCTCTGGAGAGACCTGAAAATAGCTGTGTAGCAACGATCCCCATCCAACCTGACAGAGATTGAGAGGATCTGCAGAGAAGAATGGGAGAAACTCCCCAAATACAGGTGTGCCAAGCTTGTAGCGTCATAACGAAGAAGACTCGAGGCTATAATCGCTGCCAAAGGTGCTTCAACAAAGTACTGAGTAAAGGGTCTGAGTTCTTATGTAAATGTGATATTTCAATTTTTGCTTTGTCATTATGGGGTATTGTGTGTAGATTGATGAGTAAAAAAAACAATTTGATCAATTTTAGAATAAAGCTGTAACTTATGAAAATGTGGAAAAAGTCAAGGGGTCTGGATACTTTCCGAAGGCACTGTATAGCTCATGGAACGAACTGGAAAGAATAGCATTCATTATGTGGGGACAATACATAGTAAGTTATAATATAAAAGTGCTTTTGACTCTCTATCAATTCATTACAAACACATGTCATGGAAGCAATTGCCACCATACGGTTTAATTGCATTTCTTCAGTGACAAAGGAGAGCAGAAAGGATATATGTGTCCAGGTTGATCATTTCTACAGTCAACCTTGACCTCAAATCACAGTGCCATCTGGTTTATGGAAGAAACTATACAACTTATTTAGTGAAAAATAACACAGTAGTGAACTCTAGTGACAGTTATGAGTAATTGACAGAAGATTAGCTGCATGTGCGCCAATGGACGGGGGTAATCATTTATCAAGACTGAATAACTGAGAAGCATGCAACTTGCTTACAGGCACTTAAGTTACTCAATTCCTGTCATCTAGTTGACTAAGGGCATGACAACATCTTTCATCGACTGCATTTCTATTTCTCCCCAAGACATTGGGTTATACTAACCAGTTGTCTCGCAGCCCTCCAACACAAACGTTTCAGAAGATGAAGACGAACCTTAATTATGCCCTAAAATAAATGACACTGAATGATTACAGTAGGTCATCAGATGATAAGATGACCCCTAAAGCTTTTCACAYGCAAAATATATAAAATAATTCAATWAGATGATATAAAAATAATAATAATTAATGACAAGCGTGTAAAACATTATCCTARATATTAACCATCAACTTAGTGAATACCMGTGTTTAATATGAGAGTTTCAGCATGAAAAATCCTCTATCTATTTWWWWAWWWWAYWTWTWTWWWTTTTTTTACAAAYGTTTATTTATTTTACTATGTCAATATGTTTTTGTTTTCAATGTTTTGACGTCAAACTGGTGGCAGTTGTGAAAAACGTAAATAGTTGGAAGAGWTGCAGAGTTAATAGAAAATAATGTMATTAGATGCTTTTTTCATTAATTAGGCTATTGTCTTTCTGACCATATGGTCTATCTACTAGAAACGCATGGAAAATATGGAAACTGATATAATAAATKAATACTATATAAGAAGAAAAAAATTATATTCAAGTAATTACCAACTTTACGATAGATTTTCTGTTAATTACCTAAATTACYAAAGATTCCGGTAACTTCGGTAAATTACCGGCAGGTTGGGTAAGTTACTTTCTAAATGTAATCCGTTGCAGTTACTAATTACCTGCCCAAAATTGTTATCAATAATGTAATTTTTGGATTACCCAAACTCAGTAACGTAATCTGATAACTCTGTTACTTTTAGATGACTTTCCCCTTAAGAGGCATTAGAAGAAGACAGAAATCTACCCATTTAACAACATCTATTGCAGGATAAATCAATGTTAAGAGTTTACATAGCTGGCCATAAATGCATTAGATTGGTCGGTTATGTARGCTTCTTCTAACCCATTGCTTTATACTACAGATAATAATATGATTAGGCTATATCTTTACATTAAAAACCAAAGTCCGTCAGATTTCCAGTCATTACGATTAATTTAATACCCCTAGATCTTCAAGAACAGAACTTGGAAATATAGTGTAGATGTTTTGCCTGAGCATAACCTGAAAACTAGGGACTTATTAGCTGACTACCATGGAGTGGAGTTTAGTCAGCTAAGGACTTATTAGCCTAGCTACTCTGTTGTATATTTTGTTGTCATGGAGGATTGATTGGGCTCAATGCTTCAAGTTGAAAAAGAAATGCTGCTCTCATGGAATGGCATGCTTTGATCACTACCAAAACGTGCTATTTGCATGTGAAAAATGTATGCCATATGCTGCATTTGCTATAGGCCTATTGTTTACCTTTTTTGTTGGTGACACTTTGATATTTCGATAATTTGCAGCTGTTTAAGTCTATCAAAAGTGTGCAAATTTGAGCATGCGTCCATTAAGCATTCAGATTTTTTATTTTATCAGTCCGATTGAGCAATGAAAGCCCCATTCGTGGTCTTCTTAAATTAAACTCGTTTTTGACGGTATGGAGCACAATACCATAGAGAAGTTTAGAATGGAGGAAGTTCCTCAAACTTGTATTCAATAGGCTGGGGTCCGCACTATGCAGCTGTTGCAGGTGCACATTTTTCACTGTCTGTCCAATGGTTGCAAAAGAAGCTTAAACTTCTTCAATTGAACCGTTATTGGGTTCAAATACATATACATTTATGAAAAGCCATCCACAACAAATACAATCCATAAGGCGCAAATATTTAAATGAGAGAGCAGCAGTGTGATTCACATCAATGTGTTATGTACACTGAGCAAAAACATGAAAGCAAGATATAAAGTGTTGGTGCCATGTTTCATGAACTGAAATCAAATATCCAAGAAATGATAATTACACAGGTGCACTTTTTTTTTAATATATATATTTTTTAACCTTTATTTAACCAGGAAGGGCTCATTGAGATTTAAAATCTCCTTTTCAAGAGCGTCCTGGCCAAGATAGGTAGCACCAAGTCATTACAAAAAATTACAGACAAACAACATGAAAAACTACAAGTAATCTAGTAGAAACCATTGAATTCACAAGAGTATAACAAAAATCAAAAACAGCAAATTAAAAACATTGACAGGTCATGGAATCAGTCTCAAGATCATTCATCAGTGATTTAAAAATACCAATCGGGACAAGTTCTTCCAGTTTAAAAGTATTTTGTAAGGCGTTCCAAGACGATGGCGTAGAGTACATAAAAGCCCTTTTACCAAATACAGTTCGGACATTTGGAACAGTTAGCAGGATAAAGTCCGGCGAACAAAGAGAGAACCCACCACATTTCTGAACTATAAAAATGCCCAAATAAAAAGGTAGTAAACCAAAAATGGCTTTGTAAATAAAAGTATACCAGTGACTGAGCCTACGAGTGACTAGAGAAGGCCAGCCAACCCTGGTATACAAAGTGCAGTGGTGCGTAAGGGTTTTGCAGTTTAAAATACATCTCAAAGTGCCATGGTAAAGGGTGTCAATTGATCTCAAACACTGGGAGGAAGCATTCACATATAAAATATCCCCATAGTCTAGTAAAGGCATAAATGTAGCTGATACTAGCCTCCTTCTGGCTTCAAAAGAAAAACAGGCCTTATTCCTAAAATAAAATCCCAATTTCAGCTTCAATTTTTTTGTAAGTTGTTGAATATGCAATTTAAAAGAGAGGCCATCATCAATTAAAATTCCAAKATATTTATACGAGGTTACAGTCTCAATCTCATTGCCCTGACAGGTAATAATAGGTGAAAAGTTCAGAGGTCTATTTCTTGCTTTAGAAAACACCATTACTTTAGTTTTGTCAGTATTGAGGATAAGCTTCAACTGACACAAGGTATGTTGAACAGTATAAAAAGCAGTTTGCAAGTTCTGGAAAGCTTTTGTAAGAGACGAGCTAGGGACAATGTGCTGGGGACAATACAAGGCCACTCTAAAATGTGCAGTTTTGTCACAGATGTCTCAAGTTGAGGGAGCGTGCAATTGGCATGCTGACTGCAAGAATGTTCACCAGAGCTGTTGCCAGATAATTTAATGTTCATTTCTTTACTATAAGCCACCTCCAACTTCGTTTTAGAGAATTTGGCAGTATGTCCAACAGGCCTCACAACCCGAAGAGCGGTTTGTGGGCGAGCGGTTTGCTGGTGTCAATGTTGTAAACAGAGTGCCCCATGGTGGCGGTGGGGTGATGGTATGGGCAGGCATAAGCTACGGACAACAAACACAATTGCATTTGAATGCACAGAGATACCGTGACGAGATCCTGAAGCCAATTGTCATGCCTTTCATCCGCCGCCATCACCTCATGTTTCAGCATGGTTTTGTTTATTATCTATACATAGTCACTTTACCCCTACCTACATGTACAAATTACCTCGACTGACCCGTACCCCGCACATTGACTCGGTATGGGCAACCCCTGTATATAGCGTCGYTATTGTATTGTGTTACTTTTTATTTTATTTTTTAGATTTGTTTATTTAGTAAATATTTACTAAACTCTATTTCTTGAACTTCAGTGTTGGTTAAGGGCTTGTAAGTAAGCATTTTACGGTAAGGTTGTATTCGTTGCATGTGACAAATACAATTTAATTTGATTTGATAATGCACAGCCTCATGTCGCAAGGATCAATTCCTGGAAGCTGAAAATGGAAGCTGAAAATGTCCCAGTTCTAGAAGCTGAAAATGGAAGCTGAAAATGTCCCAGTTCTTCCATTGCCTGCATACTCACCAGACATGTCACCCACTGAAYATATTTGGGATGCTCTGGATCGACGTGTACGACAGCGTGTTCCAGTTCCCGCCAATATCCAGCAACTTCTCACAGCCATTGAAGATGAGTGGGACAACAATCTACAGGCCACAATCAACAGCCTGATCAACTCTGTGCGAAGGAGATGTGTTGCGCTGCATGAGGCAAATGGTTGTCACACCAGACACTGACTGGTTTTCTGATCCACGCCCCTACCTTTTTTTTAATGTGAATTCCATAGATTAGTGCCTAATGAATTTAAATCGACTGATTTCCTTATATGAACTGTTACTCAGTAAAATCTTTGAAATTGTTGCATGTTGCGTTTATATTTTTGTTCAGTATAGATATCAATAATACGTTATATCTGTATTGCCTCGCCCATAGGCTACACCACTGCTGCTCATCCTTACCTCCAAGTGTTTATTCAAGTTGGATAATCTTTGAATGCCGACTACAGTCACACCAGTGGGAGATATAGCTAGCCTACAAAAGCCTATTCCTGCTCTTTTCCAGTGATCCATCAAACACGTTTGGATGTTGGCCAGGTCACATGACATGACTGAAGCTAACAATAGGCCATATGAATGTCTGCACCATAAAAGCCTAGTTGCTTACTGTACTGCAGGACAAGGATTGTCCTGACTATCAGGAAAGCCTGAATTGCTTTGCCTTGCATTTCTGGTTGTCTGCAGTGTTTCCCCTGTATTCATTTAACAGAAGCGAATGAGTAGAAAAGGTAAGAAGAAAAAGGGTTTATTTGACAGAAATCTCGAACTGTCCCTTTAAAATCAGATTGACAACGAATATTTCTAGCAAATAAGAGCCAGGAGAAAACAGACACTGCTTGCTCCTCATCCTCTCCCTACAGCGCAGTGGCGCTTATAAAAAATTTTCTTTTTTTGGGGGGGGCGCTTATCATTTTTATTTTTTATTTATTTTTTAAATATTTCTTTAAATTATTAACAACAAATCAATACAGAAAGTACAAAAGGGAATAAGGGGCGCTTATCAGTTATTTTTCAGCAAAGACCAAGATTGACGTCATTGCGTCCAGCTGTTTTTGTCGACACAAGATATCTACATGGAAACGCACCTTAGCAGGCAAATGTCGCATCTCTTTTMTATGCGAACTTTCTAAATGTCAATAACAACAACAACAAAAAAATCGCTGCAAAAAGATAATGGAATCGTAGCTACTCTTAACCTTACAATACATCAACGCTAGAGTGTTGGACATAGTTCTTTGTGCAGAGGGACAATACATGACTTGAACCAATTACGGAATGACTCATATCTCCCTGTTCCTCTCTTGCCTTCACAATGCATCTTTAAAATKGCCTTTTAATTAGGCTACTTCTTGAGTAATCTTGGTGAGCCCATTACTAAAATCTTATGTAATTTGGTAAAATGCTTTACGTAGTCTGTCCACGTAGTCTGTCCACGAGATATTAGTTCCTTAGTTGATTCCCCGTCACTAAGTGAAATCCCACAGTTAACAATTTAACCACCATAGCAATTTTCATATCACTTCTCAAGTGTCTCAAATGCCRCTGTTTGTAATCTACCGCTAGATGGCAGCATAATGGCAGCATAAACCTAACCTCTGAGACTGCAGTTGGCYACTTCACTGTAGCTCCAATTTACAGTAGCCAGCTGTAATCAACCAAATATTGTGAGAATTCCTATTTTYACAAAGAGACAAAAGCCTCTCCTCTAATTGTTCGCTCTCCTTCTGATCTCTTTTCAGTTTCCATGTCCCCCTCAGTCAAGCTAGTCTACTCTGGGGATACAATTAAGCTGAGCGGTGACAACAGCACAGGTACTATGACATATTTATTTAACAAAAATGGGGTTCAAGAGCAAGACTGCATGTCTGTTGCTGCATGTCTGGCTGTCTTGCTCTTGAACCCCATTGTTGTTGAAGAACCATTTTAGAACCATTTTATCATACCTGTGCTGTTGTCACAGCTCAGCTTAAATGTATCCCCAGAGTAGAGACTCTGTGAGAGCAATGGACAGAAGAGTAACAGCGTCACCATCTYAGTTCTGGGTAAATATATCATGCCATTTTCCAAATGTATAAGCTCAATTGACATATCATTTCAACTTAGTGGCCAAAAATGTGGGTAGTTTAAATCAAGGGGTTTAGGTAGACATACACCTGTGGCTATAGAGACTTGATTATGAAGGTCAGATCTCTCATTAAAAAGGAGAATTCATAAACTCACATATATGGCAAATGCTTTTAATATAAAGTATATTTGTGTTTTTTTTGTGGGTAGGCCTATATTTGTRGGTGGTCAATTCACTCTACTTTTGCTGCGTTAAATGCAGTGGTGTCACATATACATTTTTAATTGTTTCCATGCTCAACCTCTCCCCTTCCTTTACTTTTGAACCCTCCACCCAATGACAACCTACTCTGGACTCAAAAGGGAATGCAGCACAGATTACCTTCAGCCTTCTGTCCATCAAGTCGAGGCAGCTCGTCATCAACAGGAAGGGCTCAGTAGTCCTGGAGCTGCAGGTGGAGGAGGGTATGAATTTAATGCACTCTAAAAAAAAATTAAAAAAAGGTTCCTGGAGTATCCTTTAGGGGTTCTTCAAATTGAAACTCTGGGAGAACCCCTATAAGTTCTTCGAAAAACCCTTTGAAAGGGTTCTTCAAAGAACCCCTTTTAATGGATCCTGGAAGAACCTTTTGAAGAACCTTGTGGGGTTAATTTGAGGTTAACTACCCCCTATTAATATGCATAACAATAAGAATTACACAATATTTTAGTTCTCATTGTTTATTATGATTTTAGTGGCAAAGCAGAAAGAAAAAAATCTAAGAGGTAAAATCCCAGCAGAGCCACAAGTCCAATGAGTTTATCCTCTGGCGTGTTGATGTTCATGTATTGATGTTCTCTGTATCCAAGGCCATAGTGATTTTGCAGTGCGTGGTGATCTAACAGGTTTCCTGTTATATTCATCAGAGATTCCGAGTTCCCAGTTGTTATGAACGCGGAAATACTCCAGAAAAAGCTGTCCATCTACAACCTCGCAGAGCTGGCCTTTCACACCTATCGACAGCGCGACACCATGGTCTGGTGTAGTGACGAGACTAACCAGAGGATCATCCACATCACCATCAGGACCTCAGGTTAAACAACACCATTGGTGGCTGCAATGTCATTTGAATTGTTGTTTTATATKTGAGATTCTTCAAAGTAGCCACACTTTACCTTGATGACAGCTTTGCACACTTGGCATTCKCTCAACCAGCTTCACCTGGAATGCTTTTCCAACAGTCTTGAAGGAGTTCCCACATATGCTGAACACTTGCTGGCTGATTTTCCTTCACTCTGCGGTCCAACTCATCCCAAACCATCTCAATTGGGTTGAGGTCGGGTGATTGTGGAGGCCAGGTCATCTGATGCAGCACTCCATCACTCTCCTTCTTGGTCAAATAGCCCTTACACATCCTGGAGKTGTGTTGAGTTGTTGTCCTGATGAAAAACAAATGACAGTCCCACTAAGCGCAAACTAGATGGGATGGCGGATCGCTGCAGAATGCCGTGGTAGTCATTCAACTGAGACTGCTCTTCTCTGTGTCACGGAGGCGCTCCGCACTGCTAAAGCTAGTAAGTAAGTAACACAATAGAAAAGTAACACAATAGAAAAATACATGGCTCTGGATAAGAACATCTGCTAAATCARGGTTTCCCAAACACGCTCTGCAATGACTGACAAGAGGAACTGATGATGCACCACCCCATTTAGAAATGTCACCTTGTGCATGGTAGTCATGCTGGTTAAGTGTGCCTTGAATTCTAAATAAATGACTGACAGTGTCACTCCCACACCATTACACCTCYTCCTCCATGCTTCGCGGTGGGAACCACACATGTAGAGATCATCCGTTCACCTACTCTGCGTCTCACAAAGACACGGCGGTTGGAACCAAAAATCTCAAATTGGGACTCATCAGACCAAAGGACAGATTTCCACCGGTCTAGTGACCACACTTCTTCTTATTGATGTCCTTTTGTAGTTGTTTCTTTGCAGAAATTCACCCATGAAGGCCTGATTCACTTGGGCTCCCAAGTGGCACAATGGTCTAAGGCACTGCATCTCAGCTAGAGGTGTCACTACAGACAACCTGGTTYGAATCCAGACTGTATCACAACCGGCCGTGATTAGGGCGGCGCACAATTGGCCCAGCGTTGTCTGAGTTTGGCCGATGTAGGCCGTCATTGTAAATAAGAATTTGTTCTTAACTTTAACTGCCTAGTTAAATAAAGGCTAAATAAAATAAAAAACTTTTTTATTCACCCAGTCTCCTCTGAACAGGTGATGTTCAGAATGACCTTCTTGATCCAAATCAGTCAGGTTTCAAGACTAGTCATTCAACTGAGACTGCTCTTCTCT
>NC_036857.1:37569604-37619510 GCF_002910315.2 Salvelinus sp. IW2-2015
TTGTTGTTTTTGTCGCATTGCTTATCTTGGCCAGGTCGCAGTTGTAATGAGAACTTGTTCTCAACTGGCCTACCCTGGTAAAAAAACCCGTGAAATATATATTTTTAAAATAATACAGAAAATAGCCCTAATTTGGTAAAAAAACCAAGTCCATATTATGGGCAAGAACAAGCTTCGAATAAGCAAAGAGGAAATGACAGTCCATCATTACTTTCAGAACATTAACGGTCAGTAAATGCGAAAAATGTCAAGAAAAGTTCTTCAAGTGCAGTCGCAAAAACCATCAAGCTCTATGATGAACTGTCTCTCATGAGGACCACCACAGGAAACGGAAGACCCAGAGTTACCACTTCTGCAGAGGATAAGGTCATAGTTAACAAGCCTCAGAAATGGCAAGCCCAAATCAATGCTTCACAGAGTTCAAGTACATTACATTACATTTAAGTCATTTTAGCAGATGCTCTTATCCAGAGTCGACTTACAAATTGGTGGCATTCACCTTATGATATCCAGTGGAAACAACCACTTTTACGCAATAGTGCAACTATGAAGGGTAGAAGGATTACTTTATCCTATCCTAGGGTATTCCTTAAAAGAGGTGGGTTTCAGGTGTCTCCGGAAGGGGTGGTGATTTGACTCCGCTGACCTGGCGTCGTTGAGGGAGTTTGTTTCCACCATTGGGTTGCCAGAGCAGCGAACAGTTGTTTGACTGGGCTGAGCGGGAACTGTACTTCCTCAGAGGTAGGGAGGGCGAGCCAGGCCCAGAGGTGGATGAACGCAGTTGCTCTTGTTTGGCTGTAGGCCTGATCAGAGCTGAAGGACGAGGTGCCGGTTCCCCTCAACACGCTCCGTAGGCAAGCACATGGTCTTGTAGCGGATGCGAGCTTCAACTGGAAGCCAGTGGAGAAGCGCGGAGGAGCGGGGTGACGTGAGAGAACTTGGGAAGGTTGAACACCAAGACGGGCTGCGGCGTTCTGGAATGAGTTGTAGGGTTAATGGCACAGGCAGGGAGCCCAGCCAACAGCGAGTTGCAGTAATCCAGACGGGAGATGACAAGTGCCTGGATAAGGACCTGCGCCGCTTCCTGTGTGAGGCAGGGTCGTACTCTGCGAATGTTGTAGAGCATGAACCTACAAGGAACGGGTCACCGCCTTGATGTTAGTTTGAGAATGACAGGGTGTTGTTCAGGATCACGCCAAGGTTTCTTAGCACTCTGGAGGAGGACACAATGGAGTTGTCAACCGTGATGGCGAGATCATGGAACGGGCAGTCCTTCCCCGGGAGGAAGAGCAGCTCCGTCTTGCCGAGGTTCAGCTTGAGGTGGTGATCCGTCAATCCACACTGATATGTCTGGCCAGACATGCCAGAGATGCGATTCGCCACCTGGTTATCAAGAAGGGGGAAAGGAGAAGATTAAATTGTGTGTCGTCTGCAATAGCAATGAATAGGAGAGACCATGTGAGGATAGACAGAGCCAAGTGACTTGGTGGTATAGCGAGAATAGGAGAGGGCCTAGAACAGAGCCCTGGGGGACACCAGTGGTGAGAGCACGTGGTGCGGAGACAGATTCTCGGCCAACGCACCTGGTAGGAGCGACCTGTCAGGTAGGACGCAATCCAAGCGTGGGCCGCGCCGGAGATGCCCAACTCGGAGAGGGTGGAGAGGAGGATCTGATGGTTCACAGTATCAAAGGCAGCCGATAGGTCTAGAAGGATGAGAGCAGAGGAGAAAGAGTTAGCTTTAGCAGTGCGGAGCGCCTCCCGTGACAGAGAGTCCAGATTGTCTAGCCCAGCTGATTTGTAGGGATCCAGATTTTGCAGTTCTTTCAGAACATCAGCTGTCTGGATTTGGGTGAAGGAGAAGCGGGGAGGGTTTGGGCAAATTGCTGCAGGGGGTGTGAGATGTTGGCCAGGGTAGGGGTAGCCAGGTTGAAAGCATGGCCAGCCGTGGAAAAATGCTTATTGAAATGATCGATTATCGTAGATTTATCGGTGGTGACAGTGGTTCCTATCCTCAGTGCAGTGGGCAGCTGGGAGGAGGTGCTCTTATTCACCATGGACTTTACAGTGTCCCAAAACTTTTTGGAATTAGTGCTACAGGAAGCAAATTTTGTTTGAAAAAGCTAGYCTTAGCTTTCCTAACTGACTGAGTAATATGGGTTCCTGACTTCCCTGAACAGTTGCATATTGCGGGAGCTATTCGATRCTAATGCAGAACGCCACAGGATGTTTTTGTGCTGGTCAAGGGCAGTCAAGTCTGGGGTGAACCAAGGGCTATATCTATTCTTAGGTCTACATTTTTTGAATGGGGCATGCTTATTTAAGATGGAGAGGAAAGCACTTTTGAAGAGCAACTAGGCATCCTCTACTGATGGGATGAGGTCAATATCCTTCCAGGGTACCAGGTCGATTAGAAAGGCCTGTTCGCAGAAGTGTTTTAGGGAGCATTTGACAGTGATGAGGGGTGGTTGTTTGACCGTGGRCACAGTACGCACGCAGACAATGAGGCAGGGATCGCTGAGATCCTGGTTGAACACAGCAGAGGTGTATTTTAGAGGAGGTTTGGTTTCAGGATGATATCTAAGAGGGTGCCCATGGTTACGGATCTAGGGTTGTACCTGGTAGGGTTCCTTGATCATTTGTGGTAGATTGAGGGCATCTAGTTTAGATTGTAGGACGGCCAGGGTGTTAGCATGTCCCAGTTTAGGTCACCCTGAAGATAGATGAGGGGCAATCAATTCACATATTGGTGTCCAGGGCACAACTGGGGGCCGAGGGGGTCTATAACAAGCGGCAACGTGGAGGACTTGTTTCTGGAAAGGTGGATTTTTTAAACGTAGAAGCTCATTGTTTGGGCACAGACCTGGATAGTATGACAGAACTCTGCAGGCTGTCTCTGCAGTAGATTGCAACTCCGCCCCTTTGGCAGTTCTATCTTGTCGGAAAATGTTATAGTTAGGGATGGAAATTTCAGGATTTTTGGTGGCCTTCCTAAGCCAGGATTCAGACACGACTAGGACATCCAGGTTGGCGGAGTGCGCTAAAAATGTGAATAAAACTAACTTAGGGAGGAGGCTTCTAATGTTAACATGCATGAAACCAATGCTTTTACGGTTACAGAAGTTAACAAATGAGAGCGCCTGGGGAATGGAAGTGATGCTGGGGCTGCAGGGCCTGGGTTAACCTCTACATCACCAGAGGAACAAAGGAGGAGTAGGATAAGGGTACGGCTAAAGGCTATAAGAACTGGTCGTCTATTGCGTTGGGAACAGCAGAGTTAAAGGAGCAGGTTTCTGGGGCGCGGAAGAATAGATTCAATGGAATAATTTACAGACAAGGGTATGGTAGGATGTGAGTACAGTGGAGGTAAGCCTAGGCATTGAGTGACGATGAGAGAGGTTTTGTCTCTGAGGGCACCGTTTAAGCCAGGTCACCGCATGTGTGGGGGGTGGAATATAGGGGCTAGCTAAGGCATATTGAGCAGGGCTGGAGGCTCTACAGTGAAATAAGAAAAAAAAATACTAACCAAAACAGCAATAGACAAGGCATATTGGCATTATAGGAGAGGCATGTGTAGTCAAGTGATCATAGGGTCAGTGAGTAGCTAGCGCGAGCTGGAGGCACGGCGATTCAGACAGCTAGCAGGCCGGAGCTAGCAGCAGGCTAGCAGATGGGCCTCAGGGGAACGTCGCAACGGGAGAGTCTGTTGAAATCCCTCGGACGGTTACGTTGGCAGACAGTCGTGATGATCGGGGGCTCCTTGTCGGCAGCAAAGGGTCCAGGCCAATTGCAGAAGAGGTAAGCCCAGGAATTATCTGATGGAATTCTTCGGCTAGCCGGGAGAAGGGCCTAGCTTGAGGCTAGCTCGGCTAACTGGTGCTTGTTTCGGGACAGAAATCCCTCGGACGGTTAATTAGGTAGACCAGTTTGTGATGGATTGGCGGGGCTCCGTGTTCAGCAGGCAGAGGGTCCCGGGCCAATTGGCAAAAGAGTAAATTGAAGCCCAGGGATTGCTTGATGGAATCTCTTCGGCTAGCCGGAGATGGCCCTAGTTTGAGGCTAGCTCCAGGCTAACTGGTGCTTGCTTCGGATAGAGACATTAGACAGGAGTAGCCACTCGGATAGCAGCTAGCTAGCTGCGATGATCCAGAGTAAAGGTTTCCGAGCTTGCGGTAGGAATCCGGGGATGTGGTAGACAAAAGCAGCCTGATATGCTCTGGGTAGACATTACATTTACATTTAAGTCATTTAGCAGACGCTCTTATCCAGAGCGACTTACAAATTGGAAAGTTCATTCATACGCTGTGCAGGCTGGCAGGAGTTGCCTGGGCTGATGCTGGCAGTCCGGGTTAACGGTGATGACCGCTAGCAGTGGCTAACTGACTACTTGCTAGTAGCTAATTAGCTGGATATCTTCTGAACGGGGTTCGGTAAAAATAGCAGATCCATACCACATTGGGTGAGGCAGGAGAGTATGTTCAGTCCGTAGATGGAAAATTAGATTAAAAAATAATACAAATATATACAAGGAAAAACGATATAGGGACGGGACAAGAAAATCAAAACAGACATCCCCACTGCTATGCCATCTTGGAATGTCACCCCATGTATACCACCCCTACCTTGTCACAACAGAACTGATTGGCTCAAACGCATTAAGAAGGAAAGAAATTCCACTAACTTTTAACAAGCACACCTGTTAATTGAAATGCATTCCAGGTCACTACCTCATGAAGCTGGATGAGAGAATGCCAAGAGTGTGCAAAGCTGTCATCAAGGCAAAGGGTGGCTACTTTGAGGAATCTCAAATCAAAATATATTTTGATTTAACACTTTTTTGGTTACTACATGATTCCATATGTGTGATTTCATAGTTTTTGAGTCTTCACTATTATTCTACAATGTAGAAAATAGTAAAAATACAGAAAAACCCTTGAATGAGTAGTGTGTCCAAACTTTTAACTGGTACTGTACACACACTGAGTATACAAACTTTAAGAACACCTGCTCTTTCCATGATGTAGACTGACCAGGTTAATCCAGGTGAAAGCTATGATCCCTTATTGATGTCACTAGTTAAATCCACTTCAATCAGTCTTCTAGATGAAGGGAAGAGACAGGTTAAAGAACGATTTTTAAGCTTTGAGACATGGATTGTGTATGTGTGACATTCAGAGGGTGAATGGGCAAGACAGAGCTAAATGGCTTTGAACGGGGTATGGTAGTAGGTGCCAGGCACACCGGTTTGTGTCATGAACTGCGATGCTGCTGGGTTTTTCACGCGCAACTGTTTCCTATGTGTATCAAGAATGCTTAACCACCCAAAGGAAATCCAGCCAACTTGACACTGTGGGAAGTGGAAAGCATTTTAGTCAACATGGCCAGCATCCCTTTGGAACTCTTTTGACACCTTGTAGAGTCCCATGCCCCGACAAATTGAGGCTTTTCTGAGGGCAAAAAAAAAAAGGGGGGGGGGTGCAACTCAATATTAGGAGGGTGCTCCTAATGTTTGGTATACTCAGTGTATGTTTTGTCACACCTCCAGATAGGTGCAATGAAATGTGTTGTTTTACAGGATCAATAGTACGGCACCCCTGGAGCAAATTAGGGATAAGTGCCTTGCTCAAGGGCACATCGACATATTTTTCACCTTGTCGGCTCGGTTATTTGAACCAGCGAACTTTCAGTTACTTACCGCTAAGCAACCTGCCCCCCTTTTGCAGTGTAGTAGGCCTATGATGGTGTTTTTTTCATTATTTTGTGATATAGTGGTCAACAAAAGTTTTAAAAGTTAATAAACCGTTAGCATTGGACAAACGTACCATTGATCATCTCTCTGCTCTACTCTTAATGGCAGATGACAGTGACCCCGAAGAGAAGATTATGACGGTGATCATCATAATTGTGGTGATTGTCTTGGGGGTTATACTGGTCACAGGAGCCATAGTCATGTGTCGCAAGAGGAGGACTGATTAAGGTAAGCCTACCACTGATTTCCTCAGCCACTCCGTGTGTCAGGGCCGGCCCCAGGCATGAGTGACGTAAGCGGTCGTGTAGGGCCCCCAACCCCAGAAAAAATACAAAAAAAAAAAAAGTACTTTTATTTTTTAGGAACTCAGTCGGGGTCTCAACTTATAAGCATTTCGCTGCAACCACTATAAAAATTTTACATTTAATAATTTAGCAGTCACTCTTATCCAGAGAGACTTACAATTAGTGCATTCATCTTAAGATAGCTAKGTGGGACAACCACATGTCATATTAAGTACATTTTTTCCTCAATACAGTAGCCATCTTCTAAACTGTGTACTCGACTAATAAACTTTGATTAGAACTTACTGTTGAGTTTGAATAGTAGAATACACAAGGTGCAATTTGTGTCCGTAAAATRTATTATTGAGAAATAGTGGTGGAAACGCCTTAATATGCAAATATTGAATATTGAATATTGAAATATAATAACCATCATATCGAAGTAAATGTGGAGTTACGCAATGATATGGTGTGTGCTGCTCCCAGTACGACTCAGCAAACCATGCATTTTATTAGGCTACAGATTAAATAAACTTATGATGAACTTCACAGGGTGGTGAAAGAGCACGGTGATCTTGATGCTCCTTTCCAATGAATATCGAGGGTCTGATTCTGAAGAAAAGCACATTTTGTGGGCACTATGTCATCTAACACTGATTTTTATCCGCAACAAGTCTGGTTGGTGGAAACACACCACTGGTGGGAAAATGCGCATATTTTCTTCATGCAGATTTTGGAATATTCGCATGAAAATCTGTCACCAATTGGATGGAAACCTAGATACTAACAGTCACTCAATTAGCCATGTCAGCTAACGATTTTTAGTTTGGTAAGTTAGTCTAGGCATCTTTCTAAACTTGTAGTAATCATGGCCAAATACCAACCGGGCACTCAGGGCATGTGCCCAGAGGCCTGACCTGATTTTGTTAGTCACTCTCACTCAGATATCATTAACATGGCATAAGTCTTGGCAAAGTGTGTAGAATTGCAGGAAATTTGCTTTAAAACTGCAACAATTTAGCCACACCCAATGGCAAAATGAGTAGAATTGCARGAAATTAGCTGGAAAACTGCATAATTTTTCTCTACTCCCCATGGCATAATGTGTAGAATTGCAGGAAAWGAACATTAAAACTTCTCTATGGCATCAAGAGGGGGTCAACTAAAATGTTTTGCCCGCGAGGTGGGTTTGGCAATTAAATATCGCTTAGGGCCCCAAAATGCTACGGCTGGCCCTGTGTGTGCGTGCGTGCGTGCGTGCGTGCGTGCGTGCGTGCGTGCGTGCGTGCGTGTGCGCGCGCGTGTGAGGGCGCACATGTGTTTTTATTACATGTAAGTCTTTTGATGACAAATTGTAATTCAAACGTTTTTTTGTGTTTGTCTGCTAGACGCCGTTTACCAAGACATGCCCCTGAGGACAGTGAAGCATCAGGTTGGAGGAGACGGATGGTATGAGGAGCTGACAGAGAGGGAGAGTACGACACCCTGAACACAACTCCAGCAGCAGCAGGAGGAGAGAAAACAGGGGGAGAGTACGAAGCGCTGAAGGTGAAGGAAGAGATGGTGTACGTCACCTTGGTGACGAGGGGGCTAAAGATAGGGATGGGGAGATGAGGTTGTATGACGTTTTGAAAAAGTCTGAAGAGGGGGGGGGGGGACAGAATCTGATTGAGTGAAAGAGAGTATGAAGCATTGAATAAGGCTAAAATGGGGGAAGCTGACATATACCAGAGAGCAGTAGGCCTACATCTGAGACAATCAGACACCAGGACTATSGAGCTGGACCACGYACTGTGTGACTCTTCAATGACATCCAGCTCCAACATCTTCCCCAGGTTAATATGATACACCTGTTTTAGCTTCCTTCTACCTGGCTGACGGATAAGGTAGTTCACAGGCCCCAGTTTCTGCAGCACCTCGTAGGGACCCCGYCATGTGGCCAGGAATTTACATTYCGTCGTTGGTACTAACACCATAACCCGATCCCCTGGGGAAAACTCTTGGGGGTTGAGCGGGACGGTTACACTCAACTCTGGGCTTCTTGGACCTGCTGTAAATGTTCTTTCAATGGGCATTACCATGTTTATGCGTTCTCTCATTTTTTCAATGTGTTCTATGACTGTTGTGGGGGGCTGGGCTGTTGTTCCCAGTTCTCCTTCAGCACATCTAACAATCCCCTGGGCCAGTGGGAAAACAATAGCTCAAATGGGGGGGGGCTGGAAACAGTGGATGCCTGGGGTACCTCTTATGACGAACATCAAAAACAGCAACAGCTGGTCACAGTTGCGCCCATCCCGCTCCATGATCTCTGAGCATGGATTTCAGGGTTCTATTGAATCTTTGGACTAGGCCGTTGGTCTGGGGGTGACATACAGACGTGCAATTGTTTGATTTGAGGCAATTTACATAAATCTTTCATCACCTTGGACATGAACACCGTACCTTGGTCTGTCAGGGTCTCTAAGGGTAAACCTACCCTGGAAAACATCTGTAGCAACTCTCTGGCGATGCTTTTGGAGTTGGCACTATGCAGGTGTATAGCCTCAGGATACCTGGTCGCATAATCCACTATGACCCTATGACCGGTATATGTTGAAACCCTTTTACAGTCTGTGGTRAGGGTCCAATTAAATCCATAGCAATTATATCGGATGGCGTATCTATCACCGGCAACAGGATTAAAGGATTTTGTAAATCCGGGAGGGTGAGGTTCTGACAAGTCAGGGCACCCCTGACAATACCTTACCACATCCGCATACACCCCCGGCCAGAAGAAGCGTTGTAACACCCGTTCTTGTGTTTTCCCTTTCCGTAAATGTCCTCCCACCAAGTGGCTTTGGGCCAGGTTCAGCACTGTACACCGAAACGGGATAGGAACTAACAGCTGTGCCACTGTGTCATCATGGGGCTTCGTGACCTGGTACAAGAGATTGCTTCTCATTGAAAAATGGGGAAAGSTGAGGAYATGAGCAGGATTTACAGGTACCCCATCGATTACCTCGACATTCTGTCTGGCGTTCTGTAGTGTGGGGTCTTCCAGCTGAGCAGTACCAAACCTTCCCCTATACTGTGTTAACTCAGGAGGGAAAATGTCATTGGCATCAATTTCTAGGCACCTCGGCCTGCACTTCCTGTTCCACCATTTCTGTCCCATTTMTCCCCACTGGGTTTCCTGTCTCTTCGTCATTTTCTTTCCCTTTCTTCYCCCAGGAAAACTTGAGTGTCGGCTACGGAAGTCAGGCAGGTAAGTACCAACTTGTTAATTTTCCTTTCATAGGTCAGGGAGTTCTATGGTAGTGGTTTCATTTTCTTTTCCCTGGAAAATGTAAATGGTCCCTAGTATGCCCCATTACTGGCACAGCCAGCTCCTTTGTCCTGTAGTCCGTTCCACAATTCTTGATAATATGGACAGTCGCGACACAGTAGCACTGGGTATGGTAGGTTCTCAACCAACCCTAGGTTACCATGGAACCGCCCTCTGGTGGTTTTAATCTCTACATCTGCGGTTGGGTAAGTTTTGGTGTCCCCGTGTACACAGGTGATGTCCATGGTTGGGGCGGTAGTCCTCTGCGACTGGGTTAATAGTGAAGGCATGAGTGCGACCATGCTCCCGGAATCTAGAAGAGCGTCAACTTCCTTCCCTTGGACCTGTACCTGACTGAGGTGCGRTGGTTGGCGGTGGGCTTGGACATGGGCAGAAATKACATAGCAATGGTGTAGATTGGAAATGTYGACCTGCATGGGTTCCTCCTCCTTGGGACAGTTCCATGCATTGTATCCTACGGCGCCACAGCGGTAGTACTCCTGGGTGTCGGTATCCACCCCTCTATTCCTCGTTTTTGCTTCATGTTGGAAGACCCGGGTCCTGGTGCCCAGGTTTCCCAATCCGCTCTTTGGATTTTTCCTTTCCATTTTTCCTTTCTGTCAAGCCGTCTGGGTTTGAGCAGTTCTTCAATTTCTCAACAAGGTCCACCACTCCGTCTGCTGTGTTGGAACTGTCCAGGCTGACAACCTTTAATTCGTAAGGTAAGGCCCGGATGTAGTGGTCAATCACTATTCTTTCCACGATGTCCCCAGTACTGAGGGTTGCGGGCTCTAGTCATTTTTTTACCAGGTGGACCAGGTCCAACATCTGGGACCTGGGTGCCTTCTCGGGTTGATACGTCCACGTGTGGAACCACTGTGCCCTCAAAGAGRCCGTGACTCCCAACCGTGCTAATATTTCCTTCTTCAGTGTGCCATAGTCATTGGCTTCCAGATCAGACCACACCTGTTGTGCATCCCCATAAAGAAATGGAGAATGTATTCTTGCCCATTTTACCTGTGGCCATGCGTCTCGTTCTGTCGTGCGCTCAAATGTCTTTAGGAAAGCCTCAGCGTTGTCATCCGGTGTCATTTTCTGCAGARACCGAGTGGCAGACCTGTAGTCTGTTGAGCAATTTTCACCACAGTGATGGCTGTGTGTGTATCCTCACTGCCTTGCCTGCGTTCTCCACCAATGTGGCAGTTTCGGCGCTGTGATCTTGGTAAGGCAGGGTCTACACGTACAAACACACACCACCAGTCCACATGAAGGGTTAATACGTAAAAAAAAATAAAAAAAAAGATCAGGTACCGGCAGTGTTCCTGATATACAAAACTCAAAGTAAATACGTCGTCACCAGTGGAAGGGCCTCCACTCTTGGTCTTTGGGGTTCCCTCCGTGTTGAAATCTTCAGTTCCTTTATTCGTTAAACCTCCTCCACCGTATGCTCAGTCTCTCCAATAGCCTCCTCCTCGTTCACCTGCCGGGGTCAAAGGAAAGACAAAGAAAGCAAACCCAGGGCGCGGTTAAGTAGAGGCCCTGATTGGTTTCACCTGTCTGCTGTTTAGTCTCTAATTACAACTGGAGACAGGTGTGGCTGTTTTGCTGTAGTCTGGCAGTTTCCCCTGAGCTGTCCATGTTCCTGCCTCTGGGGAATACTTCCCATTGCTGTCTGTGGTCCTGGCAGCCAGAAAACACAGAAACCTTGCAGGCACATACCATCCATCCACCACACAACCCCTGAAACCGCTACAATATATATGTTAGTTATAGTGGGCAGCAGTGGAATATGGGTATTATCATTATGATCATTTAGTTTGCTGAAATAAAGTATTTGCATAATAAATTGTTTTATGGAAACTAGGGCTCCCGAGTGGCGCAGCAGTCTCGGGCACTGCATCTCAGTGCTAGATGCATCAATTACAGACCCTGGTTCGATTCCAGGCTGTATCACAACCGGCGGGATTGGGAGTCCCATAGAGCGACACACAATTGGCCCAGCATCGTGAGGGTTTGGCCAGGGTAGGCCGTCATTGTAAATAAGAATTTGTTCTTAAAACCTTATATTATTATTACTATTGGATAGAAAACACTCTCAAGTTTCTAAAACCGTTTGAATTATATCTGTGAGTAAAACAGAACTCATTTTGCAGCAAACTTCCTGTTAGGAAGTGAAAAATCTGAAATCGAGGCTCTGTTCCAGGGCCTTCCTATTAATTTGCCTGAAATCTATGGATATACATGCACTGCATACGCCTTCCACTAGATGTCAACAGGCAGTGAGAGGTGGAATGGGGTGTCTAGCTTGATCTGAGGCCGAACAAGAGCTTTTGGAATGACGTTGCCTTCTGAAAAGCTTTCGGTATACACGTTAGATATCTCCGGCTCTGATTTTATTTGATAGATGTGATAAAAACATCATAAAGTAGTTTTTTTCAACCAAGTTATATCAGTTTATTGAACGTTTATTGCGAGTTTTGGAATTTTCTTTTCTTTGCGTCATGTGAAGTTGGGCACGTTTGCGCCACATGGCTAGCTATGGTTGCTAMTTCGACAGGAGAAGAGGACATTCTAAAACCAAACAACGATTATTCTGGACAAAGGACTCCTTGTACAAGATTCTGATGGAAGCTCAGCAAAAGTAGGAACCATTTRTGATGTTATTTCGTATTTCTGTGGAAAATGTTTAGTCATATTTTCCGCACTTATTGCGGGCGCTGTCTCGCTATCACGTAAGCTGTATGTCGTACTAAAGTTATTTWWAAAAATCTAACACAGCGGTTGCATTAAGAACTAGTGTATCTTTCATTTGCTGTACAACATGTATTTTTTAGTAAAGTTTATGATGAGTTATTTGATTAGATTAGGTGACTGTCCAAAATATCTCCGGATAATTTTGTGCATTTTGACTACGTATTCAMATTGTAAAACCACGATTTGTACCGCTAAATATGCACATTTTCGAACAAAACATATATGTATTGTGTAACATGATGTTATAGGACTGTCATCTGATGAAGTTTGTCAAGGTTAGTGAATAATTTTATATCTTTTGCTGTTTTTTTGCGATCGCTACCTTTGCGGTGAGTGAATGCGGTTGTGTGGTTGGCTATTGTGGTAAGCTAATATAATGCTATATTGTGTTTTCGCTGTAAAACACTTAAAAAATCTGAAATATTGGCTGGATTCACAAGATGTTTATCTTTCATTTGCTGTACACCATGTATTTTTCATAAATGTTTTATGATGAGTATTTAGGTATTTCACGTTGCTCTCTGTAATTATTTTTTATGGTAGCTGCAATGTAAAACTATGATTTATACCTCAAATATGCACATTTTCGAACAAAACATAGATTATTGTATAACATGTTATAAGACTGTCATCTGATGAAGTTGTTTCTTGGTTAGTGACTAATTATATCTCTATTTGGTCGGTTTTGTGATAGCTACCTATGCGGTAAAAAAATTGTGAAAATATGCGGTTGAGTCTTTTGCTATTGTGGTTAGCTAATAGAAATACATATTGTGTTTTCGCTGTAAAACATTTAAAAAATCAGAAATCATGGCTGGATTCACAAGATGTGTATCTTTCATTTGGTGTCTTGGACTTGTGATTTCATGATATTTATATGCTAGTATTTACTTGTGGCGCTATGCTAGGCTATGCTAGTCAGCTTTTTTACTGATGAGGATGCTCCCGGATCCGGGATGGTGACCAAGTAGAAGTTAACTGACTTGCCTAGTTAAATAAAAATAAAATACTCAAAGTTTAATCAGTTGTTTGGGTCCCACACTCAACCAGACACAGATTGAGTCAATATTATAATACCATTGCACTTTGGTGTACCCTGGTGCGGGATCACCCTGTGCTGGAATAATTATATTAAAATGAGGTCTGAGAACAATAGAATGAGCAGCAGGGTTTAATTTTACCATAGGGATGGGTAATTAACACTGTCTACAACTGGTTACTGTTCTGGAGCTGTATTCACACAGCGCTCCTACAGTATGATTGCTGATCTATGTTCCTCTGTCCATGTAATCTTATTCATAACGATCTAAGGCAAAACTGGTCCTAGAGCAGCGTCTCGCTTTGTGAATACGGACCTTGGTCTTTACAACATTGAAGCCATTATCTTTGACCCAAGAAATACCTTTGAGTGGTCAGAGAAGAGGGAAGCTGTGGGAGGAGTCCCAGGGCAGGCAGAGGAGGAGGGGTGGAATCCTCCTGCACTACACTCATCCGTCTTGACTATAATYACCTGAACCTGCTGTTCCCACCAGGAAACTCCTCAGCCCAKCCAAGTGTGTCAGAAAGACTTCAGCTAACCCGACAGCTTCTCTTTCCTCCGTTTCCCTCCCTCTTTCCTTCCCTCCTTGTCTCTCTCCTTCACCCCCTCACAGAACAATGCCAAGAGAATGCACAGTGCACAGCTAGAAATCAGGTGTCATAATATAATACCATTATCAAATAACACTTACCAATGTCTCTCCCTTCCCCCTTCCTTTTCGCTCTCTCTCAGGCAGATGGATGCAGGATTATTAACGATAAGAGAGGGCAGAGAAAGAGAGAGTCCTTCTGACCAGTGGAAAAAAACACTATCTCTGTCTGACATGATGACATAGACCCTCCACGTGCTCCCTGGACAGTGACAAAGCCCATCAAAATCTCTATTTCTCTCTCCCATTTTCTCTAGGGTGATATCTGAAACCCAGTGATCAATAGATGGGAAAGGGATATGGCATAGAAATATGACACCTGGTATCTGGAGAGAAGGGTTCTTTGCCCATTAGCAGCCCAACCAGAGGCAGAGGAAAGAATGGGGTGTTAGAAGGGAAGGATGTGGGCAGATCAAGTGGGAACCAGACAAGCAGGAGGCTTTGTGTATTACACAGTTTGTTCACAATTCACATACCATCCACAAGTATAGAAACCTGAACAGGTTCATAGAGAAAATAGAATGTAATGTTCCATAATGATGTTGAATAATTTGTAATAATGTTGATAATAGCAGTAGTAATGATAATAGTGATAATAATATTGTCCTCTAGCTTTTATTATACAATATTATTTCCACATGTACATGTTTTTTTACATACACAATTTTACATTTTACAGTAAAGAACAAAACAAAACTGTTAAAGAATGAAAGCAGCTGACAGTCTATAAAAAAGAAACAAAAACACAACCACAGTGAAAACCCTGACAGTAAATATTCATCCTTTCCGGGACTGTGAAAGACTAATATTGTTTATCGCCAATGACTGAAACAAACTCGTCAGTCAAAGTGATCAGACCTGGGTGAAATATGTAGGTAAAAAACATTTAAATACTTAAGCTGCACTTGATTTAGTTTGCCTGGTACAGAAGAGCCAATGAAAKTGTCCCAAAAGTGCAAACGTCAAGCTAAATCAAGTGTACCTCAAAATACTTTCATGTTTTTGTCTGAAAGTGAGACACCGCTCTGCTTTAGCAATGAAAACATGGGTTTTATCTTTCGGGCTCTAAGGCTAACTAAACAACTCAAAAAGCTTACCAGTAAAGTGATTATTTATGTACAGAAATTCAACATTTTCAGTGACATACATAATTCATTAGTTATTGCTTTTTGGACTAAGTGCGTAAAAAATATAGCCTACCGACGTTTCTAAGTATATCCAGTGTTACACTTCAGTGCAGACTACATAAGGGAGGGGTTGCAGACTATATAAGTAAAGGGAGGGGTTGGTGAGAGGGATTTTCCTCCATAGGAGAGAGAGATCTCCGGTTCCCCTTCTTCTGCTCTGTATGGACGCCAGGGTCGTGTATTTCATAAGTCGAGGTAGTCCCTCCCTGTTTCAGTCAGCTGTTCTTCTTCTTTTGTTGCTTAATGAACACGGCCCTGCATTGGCGGGAGCCAGGGTCTACATCAATATCATCTTTGAAATGTACTGTCAACCATTGACTGGTATATAGCCTCATGCACCATTTTGCCCTTCAAAGCAGTCACTATTTGACTGGTTTGGATGAGTGATTGATAGGGTCATGGTGSGCGCTCTTTGGGATCATGACACCACAGTCTCTCTCCCTCCGTGTGTTATTGCTTAGTCACTGTGACGGTGGGCACAGGCTGGCGTGTGTGTTTTTTTGGGGGGGGCTCCTTGGTGCCTGCAAACTGGTTCTTCGGCACGAGCGCACTGACATCACAATATATCAAGCGTGACCAGCAAGACAAACAGTGGAAATCAATACAAAGCTAGAATAGCATAAGTACGAGTCTATTGGAGGTGGAGAATACAGTGTATATACGGAATCCAGACTTGTTACAGAACAATACTATTACGTTTTATGCGATTCCACATGTTCCTTTCCCAAAACACCTTCATACATACAGTCTTATATAAAAGTAAAACAGAAGTCTAACAAATGTATGTGAAATGTATACCTGTCAAATACCAGTATTACCTGTCAATAAACTTCTTTCACTATAGTTTGCAGAACTTGGACTGGGTGATGTTTCTGAGATGGTCTTTGGCGCAACTATTTTTCTTATCCCTCGGACTATTTTTCTAAAACCACATCCCTTGTAATTATTTCCAAGGCAACATCTCAAGAGACAATCATTTTCAACCAGGCAGACAGGTTAGAGGCCTAATGTATACAATTCGTTGACATGCTAGAATTGAAAATTGTACTCATGGAACTGATACTGTGGAAGGAATACTGAACAGACTAAAGATAAACTGGTAGTCACAATGCCGTAAGTCAATAACTTTGGAWTTTTTTAGACTGCATCTCTCCAGATGAAGCAAACCAATACTACTTATTGGCACAAGTAAGATGCTTTGTCTTAAAAGTGTGAACATTATCATGGATTGAATTAGCATGTTGATGTTAGCCACCAGATTGTGATATAGTGTATGGCATTCAGTTGTAGATCTACAGGTAGTCGTGTGACAAACATGGTGACAAAAATCAGGCTCATCCTCATTATGGAATAGAACCAAACTGACAACCCATATGGTGGGTTATAATAAACACACTGTTAATGAAAGCAACCAAACTAGGCCTAAAAATATCCCTCTTCAATAAGAGGTGTACCAGTATCGACAAAGAAGCTTTGGTGCCCTAAAATACTCTTAGTGAGAATGTCTCACACACGGTACACAAATGCAAAAACACACTCACATACACACGCTTAGTACAGCTATGGCTCATCCTCTTTCCACTTTTGTACAATMATTTTCAGTTCCCCATAAATAATACTATGGTCATGCTGGCTTTTCTTCCTCCTCCCCCTCTTCCGCTCCTTGCCCTCATCCCATCTACCCAATCCACCCCTTTCCAAGATCCTGTGCCACAAGGAAACTTTTCACTCTTTTACGTACTCTTTCTGTCTGCTACCCCACCCTCTATGTTAGCTCCCTGTCGTTCTCTCCTCCATGTAGGTAACTATTGGTTCCTGGTGGTTGTACTAGCTCTTCAGTCTTGTCCCAGTCTGAAACCCAGGTTCCTGCACCTCCTCCTCCTCCTCCATTGGGATCCGGGGCTTGGCTCGTTGCTCCGTAGCCCCCTCCTCCGCTGGTACGGTACAACTCCTCCGTCTCGTTGGCCAGCTCATCCTCATCCAGAATTCCACACTTGTCATCGCTAAGTTGCTCGGGCTCTGCCCACCACTGCTTTTCTCCGGAGGCAAAAAGTCCTGGAATACAAAAGACAAACAAAAACATTCTGCCCAAAGCTGTACTTACTTGACTTGGATCTAGATGATTTAGTTCTACACTAAAGGGTTGCATTAACATATGGAATGTAGGACCAAAATTGATCATATCTGGATATTATTACAAAAGGCAATGCAATAGTGCAAAAGGGAATAGCGATATGAGAATACATGTTTGATTTTCAATGAAGGATCTAGCTTGTTTGGCATGAAATGAGTTTGATACAAATTAAACCCGTTGATTTMCTTCAGGGTCAATTCAAGAGAAAATGGCAAACAATTGTTGTGAAACTGAGCATCATTATACAGCTTCATTAGGATGTGCGAAGAGAGGGATGGGGGGGGGATTGAGAGAGAATACACACCATAGAATATAACACCGCCGTAATGAACAAGTGCAGCAATGAGAAACACGTACTGCCACTCTTCCCGCGTCTAAGGCGAGAGAGGGAGAAAGATAAAGAGGAGAGTTATTGTTAGAGAGTGTGTGTCCGTGTGTGAGAGAGAGAGAGAGAGAGAGAGAGAGAGAGGGAGGGAGGGAGAGAGAGAGAGGGAGGGAGGGAGGGAGAGAGAGCGAGAAAGTAAAAAAGAGAACGAATGGGGTGAGAAAAATCGATTAAAACAAGTGATGAAAGAAAAAAAGTCTGAAAGGATGAATATTGAGTAAGAATCTGTCTCTTACTCCTCCATGAGTGTCTTGCTGTGTTATGATAGACAATGATTCGTATGATGTGTAGTAGTCAGTAATGAATGCAGTAGGCAGTGTATTATATTGTGTCGAAGCAGAGTCATTTTGTACCTTATGTTTGGTCATGGCGCCAACAATGAGCGGGCACACCATGCCAGACAAAGTGCCCACACCGTTGGAGATGCCCATGAGGATACTGGCATAGCGGGGAGCAATGTCCAGGTGGTTCACATTGAAGCCTAATGGGGAAACAGAGAGAAAGGTCACCGTGCTGTTGTTGTAAACTACACAGACGATCAATTTTTCCAAGAATATGATATATTAGTAGCCAAACTCTATGCCAGAAAGGGACGATCCCCGAAATAACTGAGCTTGAGAGATTATGCAATTCTCTACGGACAGATCGGGGTTAGTTGTTCTGCTGACAGAGCTTATTCGTTTCCGTGAGGTGCTGCAGCGAACAATTTTTCGACTGTTGTGCGAGAATGCCAAAAAATGTGTCTCGAGCAGAGAAGAGCAGAGGTATGAGGGATATAAAAGACGACAACCCAAGTCTCACCTGAAATAGCGAACCCACTGAAGCCCACAGCCAAAACCAGAAAAGTGATGGCCACAACTTTCGTATGCGAGAACCCGACCACTAGCAGTAAGGTGGCTTCCATTCCGAAACCTATCACAAGGAAATAAAAGACCCATAAACATATACGGAGGAAGTCAAGAATCAAATGAGCATCCTTTGAATGCACAGGTAAATGAATGGGGATTGATTTGTGTTGCGGATAAAACAGCACAACAATAAAGTGGTGAAACTCGAGAGGGATAGAGAATGTTTTTCTTTGCGAAGTTATTTTCGTTGTTTCCTTCTAGTTAAAGGGTATTGAGGAAAGTGTAACCTAACTGTGGCTCTACATGGTGCAGCTTCACACAGTGAGATATAAAAATGTATACATACGCTTCTCATTCCCCTCACTCCTCTATCGATTTCTCTGCAGTTCAAAAATAGTCTACAGTGGCAAGCAATGCTGCGTTACGGTGAGTCATCATTTGCCTTATGCAGTGATACTTTTCTCACGGACTCCGTGGTTACCACAAAACAAGGTGTTGTATTTTCCCGGTCAATGTCTTTCCTGAATCTTTTAGTTCAACTTTTTTTTAACCTGCTATTTCTCCTTGTAGTTGTAGTTTTGCTCGTGTAAAAGTAGAGGGCATATATGACAAAACTGGCAAAGCTGACTGCTCAGTACAGGTGCATCAAAGTTGGGACTGAGAGACTGAAAAACAGCTTCCATCTCAAGGCCATCAGACTGTTAAATAGCCATCACTAGCCGGACTCCACCCAGTACCCTGCCCTGAACTTAGTCACTGTCACTAGCCGGCTACCACCCAGTTACTCAACCCTGCACCTTAGAAGCTGCTGCCCTATGTACATGGACATGGAAAACTGGTCACTTTAATAATGTGTACATACTGTTTTACTCGTTTCGTATGTATAATACTGTATTCTAGTCAATAGCTTCCTATTCAACTATTGCTGTACATATACTATTATATCCTACTTATTCTACAGATATACTACATATTCTATCCACATTCTGTCCATAATGTCTATACATCCCATAATACACACACACACACACTCACACTCTCCGGACTCTGACATTGCTTGTCCTAATATTTCTTAATTCCATTATTTTACTTTTYGATTTGTGTGTACTGTTGTGTATTGTTAGATATTACTGCACTGTTGGAGCTAGGAACACAAGCATTTCGCTACACCTGCAATTACGTCTGTATGCGTATGTGTATGCGTCCATAAAAATGTGATTTGATTTGATACAAATCAACCAATAATCTTTTATGATTCATGGATACAAACACTTGATAGCAAATCTCTAAATCAATGACACCTCTTGCCCTTCCGCCTGCTCCCGCTCTCCCCCTGAACAAGGCAGTTAACCCGCTGTTCCTAGGCCGTCATTCTAAATAAGAATTTGTTCTTAACTGACTTGCCTAGTTAAGGTCAAATATATATATATATTTTTAATTCCGTCCTCCTCTTTCCTTCCTCCTCTTTTCACCCTCCTCGCTTACCTCCACAGTTCATCATCTTCCTGACATTGGTGGTGCTCATGATTTTGTTTGTGCGCAGGTAGTCAGCCAGCTGGCCCCCGATCGGCACGATGATGGTCATCACTAGATGGGGGAGCGCCGACACCAAGCCCACCTGGGATGAGGGGTGGAGGGGTGGATAGGTGAGCAGAGGTTTGGAAAAAGGAGAGGGAAGATTTTTTGAGTAATGTACGACAAATAAGACAAGATTTAGAGTAGCATAACTCTGCTTGTTAGAAGTCCTCAAAAGAAAAGATTAAAATAAAATTTGTGTACCCCGGGATCACACAACCCCGGGATCACACAACCACGGGATCACACAACCCCGGGATCACACAACCACGGGATCACACAACCACGGGATCACCACGGGATCAACAACAGGACTCAAACACGGGATACACAACACGGGATCAACACCAGGATACAACGACACACGGGATCACACAACCGGGATGAACAACCCGGATCACACAAAGGCACCGGGATAAACACGCCGGATAAGATAAACAGTAAGATAAACCTGTACTAGTACAGCACTACACTCTTAGCAAAAAAGGTGCCATCTAGAACCTAAAAGGGTTCTTCGGCTGTCCCCATAGGAGAACCCTTTAAATAACCCTTTTTGGCTCCAAGTAGAACCATAAAAGGTTCTACCTGGAACCAAAAATGGTTCTCCTATGGGRACAGCAGAAGAACCGTTTTGGAACCCTTTTTTCTGAGTGTGGCTCTAGGCCAGCTCTACATGGATATTCCTTGTCTTAGACACCTTGCTGATCTCAAACCCAAACACTTCCTCAAAGTACGCAGGTTGGCTGATGAGGAGCAAGTAGAAGGTCCAGCTTCTACAGAAATTGGCCACAATGATGGCGTAGACYGGCATCGAAGTGAAGAAGGCTCTCCAAGGCGTGTTCCATTTCTAGAGGAAAACATCCAGTGTTAGGTTGCAGGCAAATGTTCACAGTAAAATAAAACCAAAAACCTACTGAATAGATTTGTTGAAAAATGACACCGATTTAGAGCTTTTGTAACAACCACCACGTTGAGACCTGGGTTGATCATGTTGTCATGATTCTATTGTGTGCTCTGAAAGACACTGCTTTTGGCCAGAGCCGTGTTCATTTGGGCACTTTTGTTGTTGTTGATTTAGTCTAGACTTAGTCATTTGGACTAAAATATCATTATGTTTTAGTCACACTTTTGTCATTATTGTAGTCTAGTTATTGTAAAAAATTACGAAAACAGTGGGCCGTTTTAGTCAACTAAATGCCCTTTCATTTTGGTCACATCGCATTTGTATTGCCTCATTAACCTATAGTAAACATACAGTAACAT
The DNA here is from genome assembly GCF_002910315.2 of Salvelinus sp. IW2-2015. NCBI lineage: Eukaryota > Metazoa > Chordata > Actinopteri > Salmoniformes > Salmonidae > Salvelinus > Salvelinus sp. IW2-2015. Next base: position 37,590,775 of record NC_036857.1, read on the forward strand.
CCTATTCTCTTCCCAAAAGCAGAAATATGACAAATATATATAAGAATTATCTGGCCATGTAAATTCCAAATTCAGCCTACATAGATACTACACAAAACAAACAAGCTGAGAGAGGCAGAGAGAGAGAGAGAGGCAGAGAGAGAGAGACAGAGACAGAGAGAGGCAGAGAGACAGAGACAGAGAGAGGCAGAGAGACAGAGAGAGAGAGGCAGAGAGACAGAGATAGAGAGACAGAGAGAGACACAGACTGAGACACAGACTGAGACACAGACAGAGACTGAGACACAGACAGAGACTGAGAGACAGAGACTGAGAGACACGAGACACAGACAGAGACTAGAGACACGAGACACAGACAGAGACTGAGAACACAGACAGAACTGAGAGACACAGACACAGGACAGAGACTGAGAGACCACAGACAGAGACTGAGAGACACAGCAAGCTGAGAGACAGAGACAGAGAGACACAGACAGAGACTGAGAGAGAAAGAGACACAGACAGAGACAGAGAGACACAGACAGGACTGAGAGACAACAGAGACAGAGACTGAGAGACACAGACATAGACACACAGACAGAGACTGAGAGACACAGACAGAGAAGACACAGACAGGACACAGACAGAGACTGAGAGACACAGACAGGAGACTGGAGACACAGACAGAGACTGAGAAGAGACACAGACACAGAGACAAGAACACAGAGAGGACAGAGAGACGAGAGAGCTGAGAGAGAGATAGAAGCACACCACCAGATGGTGCCGCAAAGTAGTATGGGTTCACCTCTGTCACTCTGTCATTGTTATTAAAGTTTTACAGACGCCGCAGCCACATTGGTGTCCAAAAGTAGAACGGGGTCTAATGACTTTGAACAGGAGCTAATGACCGTTTCACCCAGTGATCTGACTTAAATCTCAAGTCCAAATCGAGACCAAAGTCCCCTGTGCTCGAGTCCAATGGTCGCGTCTAGGGTCGAGTCACGASTCCCTATGGCTGAAGTCCGAGTCCCAGTGCTCGAGTCCTGGTCCAAGCATTCAATTCTKAGTCACTGGATTCCCATTAACTCAAAAAGTTCTTTGATATTCCTGAATTTTGTATTTTGAATTTCGTGCTGTGCAATTCCACCGGATGTTGTCGAGGTGGGGCGCTAGCGGCACGCCTAGCCCAGGCAAAGAGTAGCTAACTAGAAGGCTGATGGCGACTAGATAGCTATGGAGCCGCAACCAATGTGTATAATCAGAGGCGGAGGCGGAGCCTGTCTCCCTGTCTGATCCTCATCGCTTGCTCCCCCACAGCTCCCCAGCTGATTTAAACTGTGAATGACGCGTCCTTCCCACCGCTGAACAGAACTGCGCATCTGTTCAGCTATTATTAATTGGGCTTATCAATGAAAATCTCTCAATCTCTCCATAAACTCTTGTCCAGTCCACTTACTAGTCTGATTTTAGTCAACAGAGATAATTTTCTCGTCACGTTTTAGTCGACTGAAATTTAAAATATTTTTTGTTTAGTTATAGTTTTTCCTGGGTCTGTTTGGTCAATTATAGTTTCGTTAATTGCCACTGAAAAATAGGTGTTTGACAAATATATTTTAGTCACTGGGTTGKGCTGCCATTTTACAGGCTCCTAACCAACTGTGCTATTTTGTTTGTTTTTTCGCATTGTTTGTAACTAATTTTGTACATAATGTTGCTGCTACCGTCTCTTGTGACCGAAAATAATATCTGGACAAGATTTTTTTTAATGAGTCCGACGCAAAGGACATACTACTTTGTCAAGAAAAGGCCCAAATCCCCGTCATCAGCGTGAAGAAAAGACAGAGGAAAAGGAGGAGGAGGGCGGGGTGCCTTGTAAGGATTCGCCGACGAGTAGGTAAACCWCCTCTTCCGTATTATTGACCAACGTGCAATCATTGGAAAACAAACTGGACGATCTACAATTAAGACTATCCTACCAACGGGACATTAAAAACTGTAATATCTTATGTTTTACTGAGACGTGGCTGAGCGACGACACAGATAATATAGAGCCAGCTGGCTTCTCCGTGCATTGGCAGGACAGAGCAGCTTCGTCTGGTAACGCTAGGGGCGGTTGTGTGTGTCTATTTGTCAATAACTGCTGGTGCGCGATGTCTAATATTAAAGAAGTATCAAGGTATTGCTCGCCTGAGGTAGAATACCTCATGATAAGATGTAGCCCACACAATCTACCAAGAGATTAATCATCTATATTATTCTATTTAGCACCACAAACTGATGCTGGCACTAAGAGCACACTCAACGAGCTGTATAAGGCCATAACAAAACAATAAAATGCTCATCCAGAAGCGGGGCTCCTAGTGGCCGGGGACTTTAACGCAGGCAAACTTAAATCCATTTTACCTCATTTCTACCACCATGTCACATGTGCAACCAGAGGAAAAAAACTCTAGACCACCGTTACTCCACACACAGAGACGTATACAAAGCTCTCCCTCACCCTCCATTTGGCAAATCTCACCATAATTCTATCCTACTCCTGCTTACAAGCAAAAACTAAAGCAGGAAGTACCCGTGACTCGCTCAATACGGAAGTGGTCAGATGACGCTGATACTACGCTACAGGACTGTTTTGCTAAAACAGACTGGAATATGGTCCGGGATTCATCCAGTGGCATTGAGGAGTATATCATTTCAGWCACTGGCTTCATCAATAAGTGCATCGATGACATYGTCCCCACAGTGACCGTATGTACATTTCTCAAACAGAACCAATGGATTACAGGCAATATCCACACTGAGCTAAAGGCTAGAGCTGCCGCTTTCAAGGAGTGGGAGACTAACACAGACGCTTATTWAAAAAATCCTGTTATGCCCTCAGACGAACCATCAAACAGGCAAAGCGTCAATACAGGACTAAGACTGAATCCTACTATASCGGCTCCGACGCTCGTCGGATGTGGCAGGGCTTGAAAAATATTACGGACTGGAAATGGAGCCCCAGCCGCGAGCTGCCCAGTGACGCGAGCCTACCAGACGAGCTAAATGCCTTCTATGCATGAGAGCACCCGCTGTTCTGGACAACTGTGTGATCACGCTCTCCGTAGCAGATGTGAGCAAGACATTTAAACAGGTCAACATTCACAAAATAGCAGGGCCAGACGGATTACCAGGACATGTACTCAAAGCATKCGCGGAAAAACTGGCAAGTGTCTACACTGACATTTTCAACCTCTCCCTGACCGATTCTGTAATACCTACATGTTTCAAACAKACCACCATAGACCCTGTGCCCAAGAAAGCAAAGGTCACCTGCCTAAATGACTACTGCCCCGTAGCACTAACGTCAGTAGTCATGAAGTGCTTTAAAAGGCTGGTCATGGCTCACAACACCATCAGGCCGGAAACTCGAGACCCATTACAATTCGCATACCGCCCCAACAGATCCACAGATGTGAGATTGAGATTGCGTCTCCACTCTGCCCTTTCCCACATGGACAAAAGGAACACCTATGTGAGAATGCTGTTCATTGACTACAGCTCAGCGTTCAACACCATAGCTCATCAATAAGCTAAGGACCCTGGGTCTAAACACCTCCCTCTACAACTGGATCCTGGACTTCCTGACGGTCCTGGACTTCCTGACGGGCGCCTGTTGTATTCGGTGCATGTGACAAATAACATTTGATTTGATATAGGGAAAAGTGTGCCATTTCAGACGCAGACACTTAACTAAAAAAAAAAATGTCAAAGGCTCAAAAACGCTAAATCACACCATCAGAACACGACAAGGAGGGGCCATGAAAAGTGGATCTGGAGAAGAAGTGAAGGTTAATTCAGAAGTGAGTCAGTGAATAGAGGAATTGGTGTATTGCTGACTAACCGTAACAGGTGTGGCATTAGCGGCTGACATTCCGATTGCCTCCTCAATGTATTTCTGCTCCTCTTCTGTGATGGTAGGGTGGGCTGCCGGACTCTCGTATGACACCAGGATCCAGAAGAGATACCAGAAGATCCCAAAGCTGCCTGGGAGGTGGAAGGAAGAGTGAAAAGAGTGGAGAGAAAATAGGAAGAATAGAGGAAGTGTAAAAGTGGGGAACTGATGGAAGATGAGGAAAAGGGAAAAGGAGGTCTTTAAAACAAGGACAGACTAAGGGTCAGAGCTACAGTGCATACGTTTCACAGCCAATTCATAAGCCTTTGTAGAATTTGCCTACTTGAAGTGAACTGAGGGATTGTTCACTTTTGCTAACAGATTGATAAGGGAATTTATATGTTTAAAGTAATGACTAAAGAATTCCACCCTGAAACGTAATTATTAGATTATGTAACAATTATAAGAATAATTAGACTAACGTAATTATTAGACTATGTAAAATGTATTAATAATAGGCTAAAGTCAAATAAGGTTTGGTCGAGACAAGTAAGGGAGAGAAATGTGTGTGTGTGACTAAGAAAACACAGAGGACAATTAAACTATACATGACCTATACTATACATGATGGTTGGAACTCTGAAAAACTTACGACAGGAAAGAGACACTGTCAAGGTCCCTCTAATCTCGGGAGGGAGGGAACAGTATGGAACTGCCAGCTTGGTAGTGATATACGAGGAATGTATACTGTRGGGAGAGATACAGCCCACCTACTGTTTGTGTGTGTGTATGTGCGGGAAAGTAGGTGGGGGTGAGAGTTATAAAATGACATGTCTTTAAAWTTTTTGTATTTAAAACGTTCTCKGAATAAWCTTTACGAACCTTTTGCAGAAGCTGAGTCTTTGCCTAATTATTATTAAACCCAGGGTCTTACAAACCTCGGGGATTGGTCAAAGCCTGAATAATTGTTTAATTATCATCATTGGGATTGAAAATTCTCGTGACACAGATACAATCAATTTCCGGTAGCATTGCTACATTCTCCAAAAAATCTAGCCAGGTGATTCTGGACTTTGCTAAATAACCAGCAAACACATTTTTTAAAGATTTGGAATAAACGACAATAGCCTAGGGAAGTCGTAAAATAACTCTAACTTTGCATGAAAGTGAACTATCACCAGAGACGAACGAATCCGTCAGACGGGCCTTTGATTTCCATAGGCGGGCACGTTTTTTTTCACGGGACCTCCTATGTGTGCATGCTCTTGTGTGTTCACAATTTTTTTTTAATGAGTAAAGACCATAGGCAGCTCGTGAGTTTCAAGTTTGGGGAAGCTTATCATTTCTACTGATCTGAGAGACAGTTATGATTCTTTTTTATACGAGCCTTCTCGTGGAACAGTTGAAATTCAATAATAACGTTTTTGTTTCTCAAAATCCTTGTCACGTGGTTAGTCATAAAAAACTGAAGTAAAATGATAAAAATCTAAAAGTTCAAATTAAACTAAGGCGAGAGCACCAGCCTCTGTTCTGCCATATGGACACAGTAATACACCGTGGTGCATTGGAGGCTAAAGAAATKAGCGCATAGAACTCAGAGATAGCCTATGGGCCAATGCAGCAGTAGGCCTATAACTTCCACGTCAACTAAGTAAAATACATAGGCCTAAAGCCGAAAAATAAAAACAGCCGAAAATATCCTGATGAAAATTCGGCTTCTTTCAATCACATGAATCTCTATACTCTGCCTCCCTTTCTATATGTCTTGACTTGAGCTATTGCTAGTGAAGTGCAACATTGTATCAACTAGCCTATTCCAGGCCCTCAGAGTTTCCTGCGCCAGTGAGCTTGGGACAGACAGCTGTTTTTTTATGACGTTTCCACATCAGATCATGATATTTTGCTCTTTCACACCAATGCCTGGTGATTATCGAGGACGGGAGTGTTGGAATCATTTTCATGATATTGTTTTCAAATCATTCGAAATGGATGTTTAAAAAAACAGACTGACTTAGTGTGAGGTGAAGAAAAAAATTACTGAAAAGCTTAGCYTATTAGTGGTGGACGTGGTGAGTTAAGACAATCAGAAATCAGACATTGCCAAATGGGCACTTTTCTACATGAACTTGTTTCTCACAAGTGTAGCAGGTTGTGGGCTTTGCAAACAACGTTTCCACTCCGAGAATGAGAACGGTAAATAACTGTAGTTAATACATGCATTAACAGAAATTATTGTAATCAAATGATGGGGGATTAATGGTACATGTACTACTGGTGACATATGTTATGGAGAATTGCTAAASAAAAAAACGATCAAAGGGTAAACAATTCCCATAATGAAACAATGAATGTGCAAGAATTGGCAGGAGACCACTGAACGCATTCTGGAAAGCTGAGTGCATGCATTCTGGAGAGAGACATGCCATATCTTCACCACACATCCCTCCCCTCCTTCTTGTTGCAACATTTTAAACGAATGGGACTGTAGCGACTGTGTTGACTTCAAAATCGGGGGTGTGAACTAGGTTTTTATTCAAGCGTTGATCGACATGGTAATGGCTCAATAGTATTGGAGATAAGTTGAAAAAACGGACCCTCCGTTACATCGTGACGTGTCATGTCGTAACGTACAGCACGCATAAAGCAACTATTTCTGTCTTACAATCTCTCTCCACCAGGTGCAGCACTTCTCTCATCGTTTAAAAACAAGAAATGGACAGTGACGGGGTAAGGGGGGATACCTAGTCATTTTTTTGCGTCATCATTGCATGCGATCATCATTCTCAAAGCCGCTGTTTACTTCTAAGATCACTTTAGCACCGCCCTAAAAACCTGATTCAAATTCGACACAAACCTTCAAATAGGTATGTAATGATACATTATATAAACTCTTTATAGTGTTTTATTTACATTTTAGAAGCGATAAGGTGATAAGTTGGACAGATCGAGTGAAAAAAAGCAATTTTCCCACACAACATCTCTCCTTCTTACTATCACACATTAGTTTCGCTTCCCCACCCGCCATTTTTAAAAAGACCCGACGGGGCTCATTGCCTGCTTGAATTATGCAGAAACGGGCAGCGTTTAGGTCATGTAATTGATTCTGTTGGAAAGGGGAGAAATTGTGCTTTACAATGGTATTGACATTACAGTTGATCTGGAAGTATTACGTTTTTGGGGCGCTAAAATAAGGGCAATTGTACGGACCAAGGCGATGTACGAGTTTACGTGAGTTTACGTTACTCAGACATTATCTTCACACATATTTTAGATGCTTTTCACTGACAGCTGCAATTCAAATCAGCTAAACATATTGCCATTCACGTTGCCCAAATTTGCACGATTCCCAAATAAGCATAGGATTCCCAAATAAGCAATCACACACTTGTGAGTTGAAACAATCCACAACAATTTTTTTTAAACAAGCTAATGATCCTCTGTGGCTAAGTCATGCTCTCTGGTGAAGTATTTTAATGTTTTTATTCAGACAGTAGTAAGGATATAATTTTGGCAAAAAACATAAATGTACTTTAGGGGAAGCCATTATCTTAACAGTGCACAGTCTGAAATCAGAGATCTGTATATAATGACGAGAGGCTCTTGTTTCCGCCCTAACAATAGGAATCGTTGTCCCAAGCCGGGAAGGCAGGCGACAAGCTTAGGTCTGCATATTATGCCCATGAAAACGCATTGGGCTTATTGTGGACAGAGTTTGGCGAGAGTGAGCCCTCTTGCTTCGCCTCTTCCGCTCTGCTGAAACGCTCTCACAGGACAGAGCATCCGAGTGAGCGAAACAGCGCCCCTCTGTCTTACTATATGTAGACCATGTATCTGATGCTGTCTGGMCAGAAATAGTATGACATGCCATACTCTTGGTTCATACAGAATCAGATACATGGTCTACGCATTCTGAGACAGAAGGGCRCTGTTTCGCTCGCTCGGATGCTTTATCTGATATTGAAACGTCTTTCTGTCGAGGCGTGCCTCTTAGTCAAATAAATGATCAATATTTCAATATGTTATTTGGATGGGCAAGGAGGTACGGCAGCGCGGGCCAGGCCCCCTAAGGGCCGCCCATAACGCCGGCCCTGACTATCACTTTAAGTTGGGAACATTTATGACAAACAGAAGTCACTAACCGTAGACATAGAAGACAGACGACCACCCTGAGTACTGGACTAGCACTCCAGCCAGTGGCATGGCTATCACGGCTCCTGCATAGGACCCTGAGATACAGAGGCAGACACACTCAAACATGAGGGAGACAGAAAGGTCAGTCATATGGAAATCAACAGCATTAAGCACATGGCTGTGGAACTAGAACTAYGATCTTGAGCAATCACAGCATGGTTATTAATTATTATAACGGTAAAAAATAGTCACAGCAGATGATGAAAGGGTTATAGTCATGTAGAAAACATGCGTTTTACAAGAAGAATTACGGAGAAATACGTCATCACAATAAGTAATATTAATTGTAGTCGAAACTGTGTCCCTTTGTAGTGTCAGAGAGGATGACAGAAGAGAAAGATGACCTCACCACAAAAGGCTGTTGTGGCCAATCGACTTCTTTCAAGAGGCGGGGCCCATTTTGCCCAGATGCCGTGGCATGCTGGGTATGAAACACCCTATGAGAGAAAGAGATACATTAGGGGAACAACAACTTTTTCATATCTACAGTTGTACTGAAAGGTTGCTGACAGCTGTTTTCTCTACGGTGGACCGGCCATGTGTCATACTGTACGTGACGAGAACGTTTTCTTTCTCATATGAAAAGTTGATCTCCTAAAATCAATCGCATAACTTCCTGGTGTAACTCTTTCTCTCGTCGGGTGTTTCAGGTAAAATGCGTTGTACACTTTAGAAAGAAGACATTCTCGTCAAGAATGACACGTGGCCGGGCAGTGGCCAGTTCACAATAGAGAAAACAATCAGTTGTCAGCATAGTGCAAGTGTGAACTCTGATGTATGCCAGGGGAAGCCATTGGATGGAGCCAAGCACCTCCACGAGTCCTTGACATATCCTGACAAGGATAACGCATCCAATGTGAGTTCGCGCTGCCGATGGGATCAACATATTCAGGCATGAGGTGGCCACTATGGCAAAACCAAAGACTCTGCGTGAAAGAGGGGAMAAGAATCAGATATCTACCTACAGTAATAGTTATWGAAATATTCACAGCMCATTATTTACATACAAGTAAAAACAGCTGACCTGTTGGCTGCAAATTTTTGACAGATGAATCCCCCGGGTATTTGGGTTACTATGTATCCCCAGAAAAATGACCCRTGGATCATTCCGACCGTTTCTGGTTCCCAGTTGAACTGAGCTTTCTATGGAGAGAGTGAGAACAACGAAAAAAGAGTTCAAAGCAACAAAAAAAGGGGAGGAAAAGATTTTCTGGGGTGGTGGGAAAAAAGTAAGTGACAGTAACTATCACCCTTCTACAGTAATCATGAATCAAAGTCTTAATTCAATAAAAGACAAAGCCGCAGTTGACAATMAAACTATTTCATTGCGATCATAGGGACTTTGATAGCCACCACATTTCAACTGGCAGTAACAATCCTCTTTCAGCTAGTGCAACAAGGCATGAGTCTCGTGTTTGTTGGTCATTACAACCAATAAGGTCATTATCCATTTAGGAGAAGGAGGTAAAGCCAAAGCAACCTGATTGGTCCAAYGCTGACCCTTTGAGAGCATACATACCACCACTGACAATAGGGWTTCATTCTCCCCTCCCTGGTTACCAACAAGTCACACATAATCACTCTTGGAAACAAAGGTGCTACCTAGAACCATAAAGATGTCTTTGGCTTGTCCCTGTAAGAGAACCCTTTTCGGTTTCAGGTAGAATGTTTTCACTCAACAAAGCACCCTCAACAACCCTTTTTTCAGACATAAAGAGTTATTTAGATGGAAAAGATTCCACGTAGAACCCTACCTGTCCTGAAAGAACCCTTTTAGAACCCTTTGTTCTAAGACAATATCTYGGACTCACCACAAGAATCGGCTTGTCGCCCTTGTAGATGGTTTGGTTGTTGACCATGCTGACGATGGCAACGCCCAAGTTGCATCGGATACCAAAGGAGATGCAGAAGCCCAGGCCGGAGAGGATGGCGATGATGTAGCGTCGGGGCAGGCCGAAACAGGTGCAGTCCACCACGGGCATCTCCTTCTCCTCCACGATAACTGCCTGACCCTCATCGGTGAGCTCGATTGTATCGCCATTTTCCTGCCGCTTCTCTAGGATTCTGAGAATGAAAAGAAGAGGAGATATTATATATGATATATAAAATCAGCAAAAAAAGAACGTCCCCTTTTCAGGACCCTGTCTTTCAAAGATAATTCGTAAAAATCCAAATAACTTCACAGATCTTCATTGTAAAGGGTTTAAACACTGTTTCCCATGCTTGTTCAATGAACCATAAGTAATTAATGAACATGCACCTGTGGAACGGGGTTTAAGACACTAACAGCTTACAGACGGTAGGCAATTAAGGTCACAGTTATGAAAACTTAGGACACCAAAGAGGACTTTCAACTGACTCTGAAAAACACCAAAAGAAAGATGCCCAGGGTCCCTGCTCATCTGCGTGAACGTGCTTTAGGCATGCTGCAAGGAGGCATGAGGACTGCAGATGTGGCCAGGGCAATAAATTGCATGTCCGTACTGTGAGACGCCTAGGACAGTGCTACAGGGAGACAGCTGATTGTCCTCGCAGTGGCAGACCACATGTAACAACACCTGCACAGAATCGGTACATCCGAACATCACACCTGCGGGACAGGTACAGGATGGCAACAACTGCCCGAGTTACACCAGGAACGCACAATCTCTCCATCAGTGCTCAGACTATTGAGGACAGAGGCTGGACTGAGGGCTTGTAGGCCTGTTGTAAGGCAGGTCCTCACCAGACATCACAGGCAACAACGTCGCCTATGGGCACAAACCCACCGTCGCTGGACCAGACAGGACCGGCAAAAAGTCCTCTTCACTGACGAGTCGTGGTTTTGTTTCACAGGGGTGATGGTCGGATTCGCGTTTATCGTCGAAGAATGAGCGTTACACCGAGGCCTGTACTCTGGAGCGGGATCGATTTGGAGGTGGAGGGTCCGTCACAGTCTGGGTGTGTCACAGCATCATCGGACTGAGCTTGTTGTCATTGCAGGCAATCTTCAACGCTGTGCGTTACAGGGAAGACATCCTCCTCCCTCATGTGGTACCCTTCCTGCAGGCTCATCCTGACATGACCCTCCAGCATGACAATGCCATCAAGCCATACTGCTCGTTCTGTGCGTGAATTTCCTGCAAGACAGGTGTCAGTGTTCTGCCATGCCATTGAAGAGCCCGCATCTCAAAACTCATTGAGCACGTCTGGGACCTGTTGGGTTGGTAGGTGAGGTGCTAGGGCCATTCCCAGAAATGTCCGGGAACTTGCAGGTGCCTTGGTGGAAGAGTGGGGTAACATCTCCCAGCAAGAATGGCAAATCTGGTGCAGTCCATGAGGAGGAGATGCACTGCAGTACTTAATGCAGCTGGTGGCTACACCAGATACTGACTGTTACTTTTGATTTTGACCCCCCCTTTGTTCAGGGACACATTAYTCCATTTCTGTTAGTCACATGTCTGTGGAACTTGTTCAGTTTATATCTCAGTTGTTGAATCTTAAGTTCATACAAATATTTACACGTTAAGTTTGCTGAAAATAAACACAGTTGACGGTGAGAGGACGTTTCTTTTTTTGCATATATATAGTTTATATAGAGTTGGCTTATGACTTATATAGACRCCGCCTTTAACATACAGACATTAAAGGTGGTGCAAAGACTGGTCCTTTGTAGCTCAGTCAGTAGAGCACGGCACTTGTAACGCCAGAGTAGTGGGTTTGATTCCCGGGACCACCCATATGTTAAATATATGCGCTCATGATGTCATGACTAAGTCGCTTGGATAAAAGTGTCTGGTAAATGACGGTAGGTAGCCTAGCGGATAAGTGAATTGGGCTAGTAACTGAAAGGTTGCTCTTTGAATCCTCGAACAGACTTGGTGAAAAAATCTGTCAATGCTGCAGAGACTTTCTTCCATTCAGCCACAAAAGCATTAGTGAGGTCGGGAACTGATGTTGGGCGATTAGGCCTGGCTCGCAGTTGCTGTTGTAATTCATCCCAAAGTTGTCCGATGTGGGTGAGGTCAGGGCTCTGTCCAGGCCAGTCAAGATCTTCCACAACAATCTCGACAAACCATTTCTTTATGGACCTCGCTTTGTGCATGTGGGCATTGCTGAAACGAGAAAAGGACTTCCCCAAACTGTTGCCACAAAGTCGGAAGCACATAATCATCCAGAATATCATTGTATGCTGTAGCGTTAAGATTTCCCTTCACTGRAATTAAGGGACCTAGCCCGAACCATGAAACTAGCCCCAGTGTAACGGCGTTCCTCTTCCACTTCATACGAAGAGGAGGAGCAGGGATCGAACCAAAATGCAGACTTGTGATTTGACATGATATTTATTAAAGTAAAGACGACAACACGAACTTCACTTAAAACTAAACAAAACAACAAACGGAGTAGACAAACCTGAACGTAAGGACTTACATGTAACGCAGAACGAACGAACAGGAAAATGACTACATAAAACGACGAAYGAACGAAACAGTCCCGTATGGTGCAACATAGACACAGACACAGGAGACAACCACCCACAAACAAACAGTGTGAAAACACCTACCTTAATATGGCTCTCAATCAGAGGAAATGAAAGCCACCTGCCTCTAATTGAGAGCCATATCAGGTCACCCTTTAAACCAACATAGAAACAGAAAACATAGACTGCCCACCCAAACTCACGTCCTGACCAACTAACACATACAAAACTAACAGAAAACAGGTCAGGAACGTGACACCCAGACCATTTTTTCTCCTCCACCAAACTTTACAGTTGGCACTATGAATTGGGGTAGCGTCTCCTGGCATCCGCCAAACCCAGATTTGTTCGTCAGACTGCCAGATGAAGCGTGACTCATTACTCCAGAGAATGCATTTCCACTGCTCCAGAGTCCAATGGCGGCGAGCTTCACACCACTCCAGCCGACGCTTGGCATTATGCATGGTGATATTGTGTGCGGCTGCTTCCAGAGATAGTTTGGAACTTGGTAGTGAGTGTTGCAACGGAGGACAGACGATTTTGAAGTGCTACGCGCTTCAGCGGTCCAGTTCTGTGAGCTTCTGCAGCCTACCACTTCGCGGCTGAGCCGTTGTTGCTCCTAGACGTCTCCTCTTCACAATAACAGCACTTACATTTGACCAGGGAAGCTCTAACAGGGCAGAAATTTGATGAACTGACTTGTTGGAAAGGTGGAATCCTTTGATGGTGCCACATTGAAAGTCACTGAGCTCTTCAGTAGGGGCTATAATACTGCCAATGTTTGTCAGCAACGGGTGTGGCTGAAATGGCCAAATCCACTCATTTGAAGGAGTGTCCACATACTTGTGTCTCAATAGTGTATGTTCTTGTAAGCATCAGTCAGCAATAATTGTGAAGGTTTGTGTGTGGGTCTTCCGTGCATTAATTATGTATTGTGCATGGTATTAAACTTACATGAGATTGTATTCATTGCTAATGTATTTTAATTGCTATGCTTGACATCTACATCCCAAACAGACTCTTCCAAGACAGACATTCCTTCCTGTAAACCTCTCAAAAAAATGCCAACCACCTCGGTACACTTCAATGTCACCTTGGTCAAGCCCCGGCCTGCAGTGAGTTATTTTTTCCGAATAGGTTTTTTGCTGACATTACCAATCTGACAGGCCTTGGCAGGTAGRCTGCAATACAGTAGAGCTAAAACCATAGGGTGAAAACAGCACTTGTCTCTTTGGCACATCTCTGGCCGAATCTCTTCACCTCGCTCTCTCCTGCTCTCTCCCGACCTATCCAGCTCACTGAGCAAACATGCTAACGACCTGCGCCAGCCTCCAGTCTAGGAAACATCAAATATGTATTCAGCTGAGGCACATCATCCATTAAGCATGAGATCAGCTCGGCCCCAATGTGAGGCTGTGCTGAGTTCACAGATCATACTTGATTCCTCTGCTGCAAGGCCAATGGATATGGTGGGATGTGGGGGAGACTGAGGTTTCACATGCCCCTGCTTTATTTCCTGTTTGGGCATATGTTTTTTAATGCTCAAGTGATTAGGGGGGAGGAGAGCCAATCATATCATCTCTGCTTTGGAAGTAACGATTTCACATTGGTTKAGAGCAGACTGTAGGAGGCGGAAGAATACTAAACTGTCAATCAGTCACAGTGTTGATGACAGTATTGCTTGAACTGCAAAGTTGACCGTTTCTCGTCCAAGGAATAAGACTATTGGTCTTGCATAGTTTTTCGCTAGTTGGGCATGGTCCTTGGGAACGGTAACAAATGGGTACTCCTTTGAACCACACTGTGCTGTGTTATAATTATTTTTCTCACAGACCTTTTCATCCCTCCAAAATCGAACTATTGTCATTTGACAGACATATCAGAAACAATATAGTATGAGGTGGAATGAGGAAACTGCTAATTAAGATTTTAAAAAGTGTCACAAGAACCAGGGAAAGGTGATGCTTAGATGGGATTCTAAGCAATTATAAACCCTGAAAGCAGGTACAGAAACATTTTGATCCATTTCTCCAGATCAAGAAAAAATGATTTATCATACTGGGTCAACGCTCTGATATCACTACTAGAACCTTCACCTGAAGTTCAGAAACACGTTTTGCGTTGTACCAGGGCAACATCTACTGAGACAGGGCCAGTCAAACCCATGGTAAATCAGGCTAGGGTAATATGACTGGTCTACATACTGCTTTGGTGACAATGTCACAATGTCATAGCAATCTGCCACACAGCAGCACTGTTACTTGGCACAAGGTGTTTGTCACCCCATCAACACGCAAGGCCATTTTACAAGGTGACTTGCTATGTAGAGGCTAGAGACTGATGAGACTGTAAAATAAACACATTTCAATTACGCTTACACTTTTGACAGGAAACTGTATACCTTATTTGGCATCCAACTACAGTTTGCTTCCAACTACAATTTACAAGCTGTGCATTGTGGCAAGTCGAAAACTGCTGTGGTATCCGGAAACTTTGTCCATTAATATGTGACAAAGCAACCTCCACAAAATGGGCGCCACTACGATGCCCATACCAAAAACAGTTCACACAAGCAATGGCTCCAGCATTCTCCGACATTAAGTATTAATGACTTTCGCTCACGATGAATTATTAATACCGCTTCGTACTATTTCTGTATTTGTGCGCCTCTCTTTCCCTCTATTCTTCCTGTCCCTCGTTCCTCTTTCGAGTTTCATCTCAGTCCCTGCCCTTTCATCGTCAATTCCCTCTCCTCTCACATCGCCACACCCGTCTTGCACCACCGTTCTTTAAACACCAGTCCCCCTTTCTGCGTCCTGAGAAATATCTTTGTTGAAACGGGGTGGCATGTAGAGGTGCACATCTGTACTGGCGACACGATGTCCTTTTGATATCTGTCAGGTGTTTATGAAATGTGTTGAAGGTGAAACGTGCTCAACGCCCAWCGCCTTGCAAACAGCCGAAAAAGGGCGAGGAGCCAACTGTCGCATGGAAATGAAATAGAAAATACGCCAGTATTCACTTGATATCATTGCAGCAGATACTTTGAAATGTTTTCTATGTATTTTGTTCTCTGTCTTAGAGTTTGAACTCTTGTTCTTTTTCCTCCGTGTCTCAACTTTCGACTGGCTTCGTCTGACCCTGAGATGTATATCCCTTTTAATCCTTAGCGCTTTACCAACCCCTCGTTTTTCACTTGAAGTAACATCACACAAACAGACAGAGTGACACATACTTGTGTCGTGAATTTGGAAGTCTGTCTGCACAAGACATATTACAGTGTGGCAAATTAAACAGAGGTCAGTGACCCTTAATCCTTGCTCATTGGCTTGTCAAATGAGTATAGTGGGTTCTCACTCCATCATAATCTCTTAATTCATTCGTCAAGGACATAGGTGTGAGAACGGTTCAGCAGTGCAGTTCACAGTTCAATCAACAGGTGAAGATTATTGATTGAAGAATACATTGTACATGAGGAATAGGACTGGATCTGGGAAGCAATCTAGTTTGGGTATTATACCACCTGAATATGATACTTTTGGCACAGACCGTCTTGAACAACTACATAACTTAGGTCTCATCAGAATAAAGAGATGGAGGTTGCAGACTACTCAACACACAACGGAATAGTTGAGAAAAATGATAAATGGCTGCCATAGGACAACCTTTCAACACAGAGTGATAAGTCAGCTAAGGGTACTGGAACTCTCTTGAATAATACAATAACCAAACGCCAAATTCTCTAAACAATCCACACTGGACTGGACCAAAATGAGCTTTAGAAACATTAATAAATGTTGTACTTGGATTACAAAAAGCTCTARATTTAGACTGGTGACTGATGTTTTGTTGAAATGTCATGACATGTCATTATGAATATGATGGCGGCAGGTAGSCTAGCGGTTAGAACATTAGGCCAGTAACCAAAAGGTCACTAGTTTGAATCCCTGAGCTGACAAGGTGACAAGTCTGCCGATGTGCCCTTGAGCAAGGCACKTAACCCTAATTGCTCCAGGGTCACCGTTGATCATTTCAGAACCTAGCCGTGACCCCATGAAACACCCTTGGAGAGTGGGGAGTTGGGATATGAAAATAAATCAATATAAAAAATTTAAAAACATTTCCAATTCAAACATGCATATTAAACCACTTGTACACGTGTGAAATAGGACAAATATAAGCACCCCCAAATTATAATAATACATTTTAAATGCATCAAAAACAGTGGCTACATGTGTAAATAAGACACTATACCGCAGACAAGTTCACGTGTGGTGAATTTCTCCAGTTTTATYATGTGGGCAAGGGACCCAGCCATAAGAATATGAATTGCATTCAGCTAAATTTGTTTTTGTTACGACCTCAACGACCAAACAGCTGGATCGAAATATCTACTCCCTGTTTTAGCGACAATGTCAACCCAATGCCTTTCCAGAGTATCTGAAAAATCTGATTGCAGTTAAGGATAAGTAATTATGCAACTGTTTATAACATGTTTACATTTATTTGTTATTGTTAGTTATGAGGGCCCGAGCACAATCTTCACAGCAATAAGTTATTAATCATTGAACGACAAGTGTCAGAGTTGGTTATTCATCTGACAGATATCAAAGAAGTTAAGGAAGAGTAGCATATTAAAAGGCCCAGTACAGTCAAAAATTTGATTCCCTGTGTTTTATACACTCACTGGACAGTTTATTAGGCACACCCATCTAATACCAGATCAGAACCCCTTTTGTCTCCAGAAAAGCCTGACTTCTTCGAGGCATTCTACAAAGTGATGTCGGTCCGTGCTGACGCGACTAACACGCAGTCGCTGCAGATTGGACGGCAGTGCACTTATGCTATCAACAGCTCGTTCCTTCTCATCCCAAAGATGCACTATTAGGTWGAGGTCTGGGGACTGCGCAGGCCACTCAAGTAAACTGTCCAGTGTTGGTGATCGCGGGCCCACCGCTTCTTCTTGGTTTTAGCTGAAAAGAGTTGAGCCCGGTGTGATCGTCTGCTGCAATAGCCATCCGTGACAAGGATCGACGAGTTGTGCGTTGCGAAATGTTGTACTGCGCCGTTATTTACGTTTGTKGGCCGCTTGTTAGCCGGCACGATTCTTGACATTCTCCTTCAACCTTTTTCATCAACGAGCTGTTTTCRCCCACTGGACTGCCGCTGACTATGCTTTTTGTTTGTCGCACCCTAGTGTGACAAATACAATTTGATTTGACTGTTGTGCAAGAAAAGGCCAGAAGGGCGGCAGTTTTKGAAATAGTGGATCCGGCGTGCCTAGCACTGACGATCGTACCCTGCTCAAAGTCGCTTAGGTCACTTGTTTTGCCCATTCTAACATTCAATCGAAGAGTGACTGAATGTCGAGATACCTGTCTTAAATAGCAAGCCACGGCCATGTGAATCTCTGTTTGTAGGTGTAATCCATCTGTGAACAGGGTGGTGTACCTAATAAACTGKCCGGTGAGAGTATATTTCCACACTATAAGGTTGGAATAATWGTGTAAAATTGTGAAAATGATAATACCTTTTTAGTTTAAGAGCTCTTTGAAAAGACAGCCTGAAAGGGCTCCCGAGTGTCAGTGTTCTAAGGCACTGCACCCCAGTGCTAAAGGAGTCACTACAGACCCTGGTTCGTTCCCAGGTTGTATCACAACCGGCCGTGATCGGGAGCTCCATAGGGTGGCGCACAATTGGCCCAGCGACTTCCGGGTTAGGGAAGGGTTTGGCTAGTGGGCTCATTTCACTTAACTTGGCTCATCGCGCTCTAGCGTCTCCTAGTGGCGGGCGAGATGCCTGCAGGCTGACCTCAGTCATCAGTTGAGCGTGTTTTCTCCGACACGTTGGTGCGGCTGGCTTCCGGGTTAAGCGAGCGGGTATTAAGAAGCGCAGTTTGGCGGGTCTTGTTTCGGAGGACGCATGACTCGACCTTCGCCTCCCGAGCCCTTTGGGGAGTTGCAGCGATGAGACAAGATCGAAATTGGGGTTAAAAAAAAGCCCTGAAATTTCAGCCTGTTTTCGTGGGAAGGAATTGTGTCCTGCCTGCTGCCATCACCTGGCGGTAAATAAATGAATAGMCCTATAAGAGAGTTCCAAACCTATACGAAGAAAAATGGGCCTAACTATTTATGTCATATAAGGCTAAATGTCACAAAAATTCACACAACATAGGGTCCTAACAGCAGCTACAAACCAAGACAGCATATTACGCACTGGGGGACACCTCAGCGCACGCATGTGATAAGGAAGTGAAGGTTTGGTAACTATCGCGTAGGGCAGGTAGGTACAGTAATCCCTGGCTTTGGGGGAGGGGAGCAGACGATGACGAGTTATTAAACCGTAGACGGGGCGAACCTGGAGAGGTAGGCTACCTACAGAGCGAGCGAGAGAGCGAGAAAGAGAGAGGTGTATGGGGATTTACGTGGGCCGACAGCTTGGAGGGGGAGAGGGCTATTTCGGGAGAGGATTTATGTGTTCAGACGCTTCTTCAAATCCCGAGAGAAAGGAGATCGCGAACTATTTGCGCTCCGATATCCATCAATGTTTCTGTAGATGAATCACCCATTTTTTGCAATCGTGGCCGCACCAAAGAAACGTTATGTTCCCTTATTAAAGTATAAATGTCTTCCACATTTCTTGAGCAGAATAGCCAACACTTGCTCTCTCAAGTGGCCACACACTGTATCCCATTAGGCAAATGAGATGCTGATCTAACTTTCACTGCTTTTACAAAGTGCCGACATTTAGTTGACCAGCTGGCCTGGACACGTTTTTTTTTTTTATGCAAAAGAATGTTCAACTAAAACGCATAGCCTACTAACCCCGGGCACAAAGATCAGCTCAGCGAGTTGTTATCATGTAGTTATCCCCCCGCCCAATAATTATTTTACTGTAGGCTAGGTAAAATATGAACCAAGCATGAACATCAGACAGAGATACTTCTCTTGGCTATACACATTTTGATGCCACCTCATTTTTTAAACATGTAGAGCAATGTCACGTTTTAGACACATTTTTCCTGTAGGTATATTTGCAACWGAATGAGTCTTTTCCCCTTTATCAACATTTTAATATACATTAATTATGGCCTGATTATAAATTATTCGTACACCATTTAGTGTGGCTTACCTTTGTAATTAACGGATGCTGTAAACTCATCGTAGCATCGCTAAGAAATGCAATGTTCAGGTGTTATAATAATAAATTGACAATGAAAAATGGTAGACGGGCCCCATTTTATTTCCAAAGCAAAAAAAAAATGTTTTTCATAACAAATAGAGTCATAACAAATAGAAAATAGTCTTCACCGCATCACTGCCTATAGAGAACAAAAGGACAGTTTTGATGTCCACATTTTCTCCACAAAAAAACATTCATTCACTCTACGCCTTCAGGAAATCATTTCAGTTAGGCTACAAGTTCTCTGGTAAAGAAAGGATGAGGACAGCATTCCGAGGTGGGCCTATACGTCAATTTATAGGGCCTGAATGAAGTTAATCTAGGTATCCATGACACAGGAGCACACGCTACAGTGGAAATCAAATATTTTCAAATCAAAACAACCATAACACACCCACTCCTTTACAATTGCAATTTACCATWCAATTTAATTAAAGCAGCCTAAATGTAAAAAAAAAACATCACACATTCACTGGGATACAAAGGAATTTCTGAACATGCATTTAAAGAACTGTAGCCTATATATTCCGTGTCTTATTTGAAGTAAGATATTATAACGACGGTTTTACTAAATTGACTGTTCTATTGATAAAACWGATGTTTCGTCAGATCATCAAACCCCGTTGTAATCCAGGGTTTTGGGCATGTGGATTTTAGGTAGACAAATTTGTCTAGTGTCAAGGCCTATCCGTTCGTTTTTTAAACAAAAGTTCGGATAAAAGTCGGAGCCTACTTTATATCGTATAAACATAAATAGCCCTAGGCTAATATTGAATAGGCCTATATATTTGTTTAAACTTTTATACATTTAGTGCCGGGATGACAAGTAGGTAGGTAGCCTAATACTGTAACAAACAAAATACCTTGATCTGGATTGCGTGCGCTACGCGAACAAGGTATAGTTTAGGCTACACAACTTTAACAAATACACCGTACAGAAAATGTAAGCTATGAAGCTGTTGTTTTAACTTACTTGTGTAATTTTCCAAGGGTCTTGCCCGCGACGATCTTAAACCTATCTGGTCGGATCTCCATCCTCCCGGTTCCAAACTCCGACCGATTTGCTTCCCGCGCGCACTCCCGCTTGAGCGCGTAGCTCTCTTCCCTATCACCTTCTCCCTCCGCCCTTAACCTTTCACTCACACACCATTAAACCTCGCTTTCCTTTCTCAACCAGCTGGTCCACACCGTTTTTACGCACAGAGTTATGCACACAGACATCCACACCCTCCTATGACCTCTGATTATTCTAGTCTAAATCAAATCAAAGTGAGCCGCAAGTAAATATTCAAGAAAAAAAGCACTAACACTTCCCATGCTCACATTTGACAAAATTGAGATTAAACAATAGCCTACGTTGTTTTAGGAGTGTTTTAAGCAAGTTAAAAATAAATTTGAAAACAAATCCAAATGTGTATCTCGAATGAACGGTCGACCGCTGTCTGGCTGCGAGTGTCGCTATCCATGGTGCTGAAACCAGATTACTGCCCCCAACGCTAATCTGCCCGATTGTGTAGCGAGGTATGGTGTCACTTCCTTTCCTGCAGCCCGGTGTGTTAAGTAGCMTGGCTATTCTTGTACCACACAACCACTGAATGAAGGACATTAGATTAGTCTATTCTGACAAACATGTACTGGAGAAACGGGTCATTTAGGGCCAGAGTGGTCCCCAGAGATTGGGGATGTGRTTGGAAGTATAACCAATATCTTTAGTTAAAGCTCACCATAATAACTGTACACCCACAAACATGGATGTGCTCTGATCCCGCCACATTACGACTACTAYTGGCTACTATTTCAGGCTATTTTGTTTTTATTGATGAGATTCTTATTCATAAATTAATCATTAAATCCTCCCACTGTATCACCAGTAGCACCGTGTTCTAGCACCTACTGGCCTGAATATGACATGGCATGTGATCTACAGTAGGCTACTCATCTACCATAGTACTGCAGACCAAAAAAAGTTCAGTTGTCGAATTTTTGAATTTCCAAAAACCACAGGAAATGCACAGTGAGAGTCCATTTTATTATGAGTTCAACAGCACCAACTTCAGTTAATTTAGCTAAGAGAATAAACATTGTTCTTAATGATCAGGTTAATAGGTCTCCGGTCAATGGTGATAAGTAACTCATTTCAGACAAAACTTCTCTCCAGATCTCTAACGGATATGGTCCTGAGAGGGTAAGAGGTGAGGAAGAGGGGAAGGTAGGGCACAGCGGAGGGAGGAGGGGACAGCCTGGGTGGTACAGAGATGATGGAGGGTGTGGTAGAGATGAAAGATCCATTACCAGATCTCTGCACCTCTCCCTTTCTGTCCATTGCACCGACGGTACCGTGGAAGAAAACAGGAGGTGCCTCTGGGAGGTCAAGGGTCAACTCTTTGGCGAGAGAAGGTAAGAAAGAGAAAAAGAGACGGACAGAGAAAGAGTAAACAATAAAAGGGATCACAAGTGCAGTAATTTCTATATAGTTTCCAATGGTTCCAAAACCAGCCCAAAATTGTTGAGGGTAAAATTCTCTATTAGTATTGAAAAGGAGTTAGATAGTACTATTACCAGAGTCGTCGTGGAGCTGGGTGTGCAGGTACTGGTGCTTGGTGTAAAACTGCATGTAGATGCAGTAGACCATGCCCATCAGCACCATGGTTCCCAGGGCAGAAGCTATGAACAGGCCCAGTTTGGCGTTGTCGTGGCCCACATTCGCATCTGATGGGAAACAGTGACACATTGCTACCCATCTCTGAATATCCTATCAAAACAAGTAAAAGTGAATTCCTTGGATATTCATACATCACTTCATACACCAGCCTTTCAGATCGACTATGACCCACCCTCAAACTGTAGCACATACAGCATTGTTGGTGAACAAAAGCCACAACATAAGTAGCCCAGAACTACAAATAAACAACAAATGAACCCCACCCCTTCTGCTCTCTCCATTTCTCCCAACAGCTGCCCGTCAGTGATTTCTTTCCCCTCTGACGTGAATTCAACATTTGTCTCTCTCCCAGACCCTGCATCTATGAACATTTCCYCTTTGTGACTCTCACTCACACATTTGTTTTGAAGTGATCTCGGTCTCCTCTTTACTCTTCAGCACATCCTGTATGTGTGCTGGTGCAGGAGCCGGTTGCGGTAGTACTCCAGCGGCAGGTTGAGGCTGGGTATTGATAAACTCCTCTGACTTGTGTGTGCTCTGGGACCAGCTCACTGGGAGAACCAGGCAGAGACACATGGCCACCAGGCAGGCCATGAGGGCATCCATACTAGCAGGTTCACCTATAAGAAGAAAAAAAAGAGGACTTCTTTGAAGATCAGAACTGAAATGACTTCCATGTTGCTACTTTATCACGCTCTGAGTGCACGCAGTTAAAAATGTCTCCCTTTCATCATTGAGTTCCTCATTAGGATATTTAGAGTAGTCACAGAGAAGCTCCTGTAATTACTGTTCTTATTATGAGCGTCCAACGACCACACAGCTCACAAGACAACTTCTTGTTGCAACATTTACCTTTTAGGTCCACAAGCATTTCGCTACACCCGCAATAACATCTGCTAAATATGTGCATGCAACCAATACAATGACAGGTCTTGAAGTATGCGGTTTAAGCTTAGTAATCACAACTTACTGTTTATTTAAATTCTCATGCATTTCCATGTATACTTAGGTTGTCTCCCATTCAATTATATACAGTATTTAGATATACAAATCAGATATAGACGTATCTACATACCAGTTCTTTAGCTGGTTTGGCAGCCACTCCTGTCTGCCAGGTGTGTTCACTCAGCTGTTCTTTCCCTTCTCTCGCTGTATCTGTACCCTCGGATTCCACTCCCAGTGTCCCTAGATGATTGACAAAACTGCATCCAAGACAACTACTGTCCCCAGCCACCCATATATCCAAACAGAGAATACACACACATACAGTATGAAAGGGACATGCGATGCATAAATACATATAGTGAATTCTGAAAGTTTTCAGACACCCTTGACTTTCCCCACATTTTCTTACAGCCTTATTCTAAAATGGATAAA
The DNA here is from genome assembly GCF_002910315.2 of Salvelinus sp. IW2-2015. Lineage (NCBI taxonomy): Eukaryota > Metazoa > Chordata > Actinopteri > Salmoniformes > Salmonidae > Salvelinus > Salvelinus sp. IW2-2015. The sequence continues at coordinate 37,614,499 of NC_036857.1, forward strand.
CACAATTCCTCATCATACTACACACAATAACCCATAATGATGAAGCGAAAACGTTWGAATTTTTTTCAAATTTATATATATAAAAAAAACTGAAATACCTTATTTACATAAGTATTCAGACTCTATTCTATGAGACTCGAAACTGAGCTCAGGTGCATCCTGTTTCCATTGATCATCCTTGTGATGTTTCTACAACTTGGACTCCACCTGTGATACATTCAATTGATTTGACAAGGCACACACCTGTGTATATAACGTCCCAAAGTCGACAGTGCATGTCAGAGCAAAAACCAAGCCATGAGGTCGAAGGAATTATCCGTAGAGTTCCGAGAAAGGATTGTGTCGAGGCAGAGATCTGGGGAAGGGTACCAAAATATTTCTGCAGCATTGAAGGTCCCCAAGAACACAGTGGCCTCCATCATTCTTAAAAGGAAGAAGTTTGGAACCACCGGGACTCTTCCTAGAGCTGACCGCCCGGCCAAACTGAGCAAACGGGAGAGATGGGCCTTGGTCAGGGAGGTGATCAACAACCTGATGGTCACTCTGACAGAGCTCCAGAGTTCCTCTGTGGAGATGGGAGAACCTTCCAGAAGGACAACCATCTCTGCAGCACTCCACCAACCAGGCCTTTATGGTAGTGGCCAGACGTAAGCCACTCCTCAGTAAAAGGTACGACAGCACGCTTGGAGTTTGCCAAAAGGCACCTAAAGGACTCTCAAACCATGAAAAACAAGATTCTCTGGTCTGATGAAACCAACATTGAACTCTTTGGCCTGAATGCCAAGCATCACGTCTGGAAGAAACCTGGCACCATCGGTGAAGCATGGTGGTGGAAGCATCATGCTGTGGGGATATTTTTCAGCAGCAGGGACTGGGAGACTAGTCAGGATCGAGGGAAAGATGAACAGAGCAAAGTACAGAGAGATCCTTGATGAAAACCTGCTCCAGAGAGCTCAGGACCTCAGACTGGGACAAAGGTTCACCTTCCAACAGGACAACAACCCTAAGCACACAACCAAGAGTGTCTTCGGCACAAGTCTCTGAACGTCCTTGAGAGGCCCAGTCAGAGCCCGATCGAACATCTTTGGATAGACCTGAAAATAGTTGTGCAGCGACGCTCCCCATCCAACCTGACAGAGCTTCAGAGGATCTGCAGAGAAGGGGAGAAACTCCCCAAATACAGGTGCCAAACTTGTAGCGTCAAACAGAAGACTAGAGCCTGTAATTGCTGCCAAAAGGTGCTTTGGCACTGAGTAAAGGGTCTGAATACTTATGTAAATGTGTTTTTTCTTTAATTAATTTGTAAAAATAAAAATGTTAAACCTGTTTTTGCTTTGTCATTATTGGGTATTGTGTGTATATTATTGAGGGGGGGGGAAATCTATTGAATCCATTACAGAATAAGACTGTAACAAAATATGGAAAAAGTCAAGGGGTCTGAATTTTTTCCGAATGCACTGTTTATGGTCGTATATCAACCATGGTGAAGACGAGCAGCCTAGTGTCTGCTTACCGTAACAAAATGTTGAAAAAGTCAAGGGGTCTGAATACTTTCCGAATCCACTGCACATGCATGCACTCACATACAAAATATACACTCACGAGTTCCATAACTTGAGCCCCTCCAATAACAATTGTCAGGGTTTTGCAATGTTCATTGTTATTTTATAGCAAGCACAGAATGATCTTACAACAAACTGCTAACATACAGGTATCAGTATCAAAGTTGAGAACGTTTTTGATCCCTTGACTCTGCCCTGAAAAGGCAGTTACCTCAAAGAAATATACTTACAAAAATGCCCATATCATGGCACAAACCAGTTTTACAAACTGAATGACTAAAGCATGAACAAACATGCATTTGCTTCAGCATATTGAATATTTGAAATAGGAGTTAAGGCAACAAACATTTCAAATACAAGCTCAAGTCAGACAAGTCTACCGAGGGCCAGCTCTAGCCAATAAGCGACTGCTTATTGTCGGGGTCTCAACTTACTGTTGAGAGTTAGGAGAATAGTAGAATACACAAGGTGCAATTAAAACATTTGGTTGTGCATCAGCAGTTTCTCTCGTTATGTCAGTCCCTGACAGTCACTCAATTAGCCTATTTYGGCTAACAATTTTTAGATTGGTACATTAGTCAGCTATCTAGTCATAGTTGAATTACCAACAAGGCACGTGCCCAGGTGCCCAATTGGGGCTCCCATTGATTTTGTCACGCACTCATATTAACATGGCACAAGGTCATGGCAAAATGTGTGGAATTGCAGGAAATGAGCTCTAAAACTGCAAAAATGTCTCCACCCTATGACCAAATGTGTAGAATTGTAGGAAATTTGCTGTAAAACTGGACATTTCTCTCCACCCCCCCCAACCAAATTTCACTTAGGGCCCCCAAAAGCTAAAGCCAGCCCTGAGTCTCCCATAATTCTAGCCAGATTCATTTTTTTTGTAATTCGAAATATAAATACACAAATACACACATACACTAAGGAAGAAAACAAAATAAAGACAAATATTAAAAAGTTGCACTTGCATTATATTACATTTTCCTTAGGTACTATTTAAACAAACGTGCATCTTAAAACACACAACGTGAATCTCGTGTTAACTGTTCTTTCAAAATATTCAAATCCATCTAAAAGTCAAATGGAATGCAAGTCAAGTTGATGGCACATATTCTAATGGGCGGACACAATACGGCATTGATGGTACAGAGGCAATTCAAAACATTCCACGAACAAACAAAATCAAGTTCAATACGCTCGAGTAAAAGGAAGCTACATTGTAACCATTTGCTTCAATAAATAACAAAAAGGAGTAATTGTTAGTTGGACTTCCCAACAGGTCATATACTGGTCAAATTGATACATTGCTGGTGGCACTGTAACGTAGAGATTGCACTTGGGCTCTTGTATCATCGCCAAGGCACAATGTGAAATTTGGCACGGACTTTCTTTTACATTATGCTAAAACAAGAAAACTAAACCAAAATGAACAATTGTAACATATTTCCATCAACGTCTTGATTGACAAGTGCGTGGACGACTTCTGTGTGCAAATATCAGATAGTCACACCTCTGTTTTTCCCCGCGGCATGCGCCCGCATTCACCAAGTTACCTCAACACATATTTGGAGGACATTTAACAGGGGCGGTCTGTGTAACTTTTCCTACTTTTACTTTGGAACACAAACATACAGTGAAAGGAACAATACCCACCCAACCTGTGGTGRAAGGGAATATTCCGGTCCTTAAGAGTTCTCTACTCCATGTAACCAAGTGTGGGATGTTAAAAAGCAACCGTGTGGAAAAACACCCGAGGTGGGCTGAAGATTTAAACATTTGAGGCAATGTCTCAGCAACATGTTACCTCACTTACGAACCACTAATGACAACTACTGAAAAAGTTGTTCACTTTTGGCTTACTGCGTAAAAAATGGAAATGTAACCCAAAATGGCTGCTTTCAAATMATTTAAAATAGAGAAAATCTGAAAGCAGACAATCTTTAAAACAAATAATTTCAGCTTAAAAATATMAATTGTTCAATCAATACACATTCTTCCATGGTCCCACCATGTTATATCTGACATCATGCAAGCTAGCAGCTCATATTTCCTTATTTTTAGTCCTTCATTTTAGTCTGTTTTCTCCTTGTTTCCTCCCCCTCACAAGTCGGWTGAATCCTCTATATCCTCCACTCCTTCCCTCTGTGGGAGGAGTCTGAGGTTCTCCTCAGCCAATGGGGAGGGAGAATCATTGGGCATGCCGTTCCTTTCCAGGTGTTCGTCCAATAGAGCGGCTACCGGGGTGTCGCACTCCACGGTGCTGCACTTGGTGTATGCACCCCTTGTGTCGGTGCCACTTCCTAAGGAGTTATGTCTAGTTCTGCCCCTCAGGGGACTGGCAATGTGGCTAAAATGATCAGGACAGYCAGGGMCCAGTCAGGGACCAGYCAGGGCCCAGTCAGGGTAGTCCAGAGTCACCTCTGAGGCCTGAGGAAGAGATCAGTAAATTCAAATATGAAGAAGATACAAAGTGGGGAGACAGTAGGTAATGTAGTTGGGTGCAGACAATGTAAATGGATGGGCAGGTTGAGAGCAAGACTTGGACAGGCATACAAACAGGGAGGACAGAATAACTAAAGCAGAGAGGAAAAGGCAGAATCTTTATGATCTCCCTATTGTCATAAAAACTGTAGCTCATATATTGATCACATATAACATGTTACCAATAAACGGTGCATTCAGAAAGTATTCAGACCCCTTGACTTTTTCCACTTTGTTACGTTAAAGCCTTATTCTAAAATGGATTAAATAAAATATGTTCCTCAATCCATATACACACACACACACTGGAAACGCGAAAACAGGTTTAGAAATGTTTGAAAATGTATTTAAAATAAAAAACAAATACCTTTTTTGGGTTTTTCTTTAGTTTTACTATTTTCTACATTGTAGAGTAACAGTGAAGACATCAAAACTATGAAATAACACGTAATCATGAAGTAACCAAAAAAGTGTTAAATCAAAATATATTGTAAATCTGAGATTCCACCCTTTGCACCCATTGGTTGGTATACAGAAGATGGCCCTATTTGGTAAAAGACCATGTCCATATTATGGCAAGAACAACTCAAATAAGCAAAGAGGGATGGGTGGAAAGGGTGGAATCTCAGATTCCATCTCAACATCAACTGTGTGAATCAGGCCTTCATGGTCAAATTTGAGCAAAGAAACCACTACTAAAGGACACCAAAAAGACAGACATCAATAAGAAGAGACTTGCTTGGGCCAAGAAACACGAGCAATGGACACCAGACCAGTTAAAATCTGTCCTTTGTTCTGATGATTCCAAATTTGAGATTTTTGGTTCCAGCCACCGTGTCTTTGTGAGACGCAGAGTAAATGAACGGATGATCTCTACATGTGTGGTTCCGACCGTGAAGCATGGAGGAGGTGGTGTGATGGTGCTATGCTCATGACACTGATGTATTTAGAATTCAAGGCACA
>NC_036857.1:37619535-37626709 GCF_002910315.2 Salvelinus sp. IW2-2015
TATTGATTTATCCAAAGTGTGTGAGAGCAGTAGGTAGATCGCGTGTAGTTGGTGCAGACAATGAAATGGATGGGCAGGTTGAGAGCAAGAACTTGGACAGGCATACAAACAGGGAGGACAGAATAACTAAGCGAGAGGAAAAGGCAGAATCTTATGATTTCCCTATTTGTCATAAAAACTGTAGCTCATATATTGATCACATTAATAAATGTTACCAATAAACGGTGCATTCAGAAAGTATTCAGCACCCTTGACTTTTTCCAATTGGTTACGTTAAAGCCTTATTCTAAAATGGATTAAATAAAATAGTTCCTCAATCTATACACACACACACACACACACACACACACACACACACACACACACACACACACACTGAAAACGCAAAAACAGGTTTAGAAATGTTTGAAAATGTATTTAAAATAAAAAACAAATACCTTATTTACATACAGTTCCAGTCAAAAGTTGACACCTACTCATTCAAGGGTTTTTCTTTAGTTTTACTATTTTCTACATTGTAGAGTAACAGTGAAGACACCAATACTATGAAATAACACGTAATCATGTAGTAACCAAAAAAGTGTTAAATCAAAATATATTGTACATTTGAGATTCTTCAAAGTAGCCACCCTTTGCCTTGATGACAGCTTCGCGCACTCTTGGCATTCTCTCAACCAGCTTCATGAGGTAGTCACCTGGAATGCATTTCAATTAACAGGTGTGCCTTGTTAAAAGTTCATTTTAAAATAATGCATTTGAGCCAATCAATTGTTGTGACAAGGGTTGGTATACAGAAGATGGCCCTATTTGGTAAAAGACCATGTCCATATTATCTTCTTGTCAATACGGGGGCGCTGTTTTCACTTTGGAAAAAATTGTGCCCAAATGGAACGGCCTCGTACTCTATTCTAGATCATACAATATGCATATTATTATTACTATTGGATAGAAAACACTCTCAAGTTTCTAAAACTGTTTGAATTATATCTGTGAGTAAAACAGAACTCATTTGGCAGTAAACTTCCATATAGGAAGTGAAAAATCTGAAAATGAGGCTCTGTTTCAGGGCCTGTCTATTCAACTGGCTTTTATTTATCGATATGCATGCACTTCATACGCCTTCCACTAGATGTCAACAGGCAGTGGAAGGTGGAATGGGGTGTCTAGCTTGATCTGAGGACGAACAAGAGCTTTTGGAGTGACAGGTCCGGTATTTTCTTTGTCTTCAACGGCGCGCGAGGGACCTCGACATTGTCTTCTGAAAAGCGTTCGGTATACACGGCGAATATCTCCGGCTCTGATTTTATTTGATACATATGATAATAACATCATAAAGTAGGTTTTTTCAACCGAGTTTTATCAGTTTATTCAACGTTTATTGGGACTTTTGGAGTTTTCCGTTCTTTGCGCCAAGAGAGGATGGGAATGTTAGCAACCTTGGCTAGCATTGTGGCGCGAATTCGACAGAAGAAATGGACATTCTAAAACCAAACAACGATTTATTCTGGAAATAGGACTTCTTGTACAACATTCTGATGGAAGCTCAGCAAAAGTAAGACAACATTTATGATATTTATTTATTTATGACATCGTATTTCTGTGTAATATGTTGATGTCTATTCTCCGCCGTGTTGGTGAGCACTGTCTCACAATAACCCAAGCTGTATGTTGTGGTAAAGTTATTTAAAAAAATCTAACACAGTGGTTGCATTAAGAACCAGTGTATCTTTCATTTGCCATACAACAAGTATTTTTATGTAAAGTTTATGATGAGTTCTTTGGTCAGATTAGGTGAGTGTCCAAAATATCTCCGGACATTCTGTGGAAATGTTGCTACGTATTCACAATGTATAACCATCAGGTGCAATCCTGTTTCCATTGATCATGCCTTGTGATGTTTCTACAACTTGGACCTCCACCTGTGATACATCCAAATTGATTTGACAAGGCACACCCTGTGTATATAACGTCCCAAAGTCGACAGTGCATGTCAGAGCAAAAACCAGCCATTTAGGTCAAGGAATTACGTTAGAGTCGAGAAGTGTGATGTGAGGCAAGATCTGGGCGAACGGTACCAAAATATTTCTGCAGCATTGAAGGTTCCCCAAGAACACAGTGCCTCCATCATTCTTAAAAGGAAGAAGTTTGGAACCACCGACTCTTCCAAGCTACTCCCGGCCAAACGAGCAAACGGAGAGATGGCCTTTCAGGGAGGTGATCAAAACACCTGATGGTTCACTCTGACAGAGCTCCAGAGTTTCCTCTGTGGAGATGGGAGAACCTTCCAGAAGGACAACCATCTCTGCAGCACTCCACCAACAAGGCCATTATGGAGTGGCCAGACGGTAACGCCACTCTCTCAGTAAAAGGTACGACAGCACGCTTGGAGTTTGCCAAAAGGCACCTAAAGGACTTCAAACCATGAAAAACAAGATTCTTGGTCTGATGAAACCAACATTGACTCTTTGCCTGAATGCCAAGCATCACGGTCTGGAAGAAACCTGCACCCATCGGTGAAGCATGGTGGTGAGCATCATGCTGTTGGGGATATTTTTCAGCAGCAGGACTGGAGGACTAGTCAGGATCGAGGGAAAGATGAACAGAGCAAAGTACAGAGAGATCCTTGATGAAACCTGCTCCAGAGAGCTTCAGGACCTCAGACTGGGACAAAGGTTCACCTTCCAACAGGACAACAACCCTAAGCACACAACCAAGAGTGTCTTCGGCACAAGTCTCTGAAGTCCTTGAGAGGCCCAGCAGTCAGAGCCCGATCGAACATCTTTGGATAGACCTGAAAATAGTTGTGCAGCGACGCTCCCCATCCCAACCTACAGAGCTTCAGAGGATCTGCAGAGAAGGGGAGAAACTCCCCAAAGACAGGTGCCAAAACTCTGTAGCGTCAAACAAGAAAGACAGAGCCTGTAATTGCTGCCAAAGGTGCTTTGGCACTGAGTAAAGGTCTGAATACTGGATGTAAATGTGTTTTTTTCTTATTAATTTTTGTAAAAATTAAAAATTTAAACCTGTTGTTGTCATTATTGGGTATTGTGTGTATATTATTGAGGGGGGGAAATCTAGAATCCATTACAGAATAAGACTGTAACAAAAATATGGAAAAAGTCAAGGGTCTGAATTTTTTTCCGAATGCACTGTTTATGGTCGTATATCAACCATGGTTGAGACGAGCAGCCTAGTGTCTGCTTACCGTACAAAACTGTTGAAAAAAGTCAAGGGGTCTGAATAACTTTCCGAATCCACTGCACATGCATGCACTCACATACAAAATATACACTCACGATGTTCCATAACTTGAGCACCTCGCAATAAACAATTGTCAGGGTTTTGCAAATGTTCATTGTTTTTTATAGCAGCACAGAATGACTTACAAACAAACTTGCTACATACAGGTTATCAGTATCAAAGTTTGAGAACCGTTTTTGATCCCTTGACTCTGCCCTGAAAAGGCAGTTTACCTACAAGAAATATACTTACAAAAAATGCCCATATCATGGCACCCAAACCAGTTTTACAAAACTGACATTGACTAAAAGCATGAAGCAAAACATTGCATTTGCTTCAGCATAATTGAATATTAAATAGGAGTGTAAGGGCAACACAACATTTCAAAATACAAGCTCAAGTCAGACAAGTCTACCGAGCGGCCAGCTCTAGCCCAATAAGCGACTGCTTATTGTCGGGTCTCAATTTTAACTGTTGACGTTAGAGAGAATACGTAGAATACACAAGTGCAATTAAAAATTGGTTGTGCATCAGCAGTTTCTCCGTTATGTCAAGTCCCTGACAGTCCACTCAATTAGCCTATTTTGGCTAACAATTTTTTAGATTGCGTACATTAGTCAGCTATCTAGTCATAGGTTGAATACAAAAGCAACGTGCCAGGTGCCCAATTGGGGCTCCCATTCGATTTGGTCACGCACTCATATTAACACATGGCACAAGGTCATGGCAAAATGTGTGGAATTGCCAGGAAATGAGCTCTAAAACTGCAAAAATGTCTCCACCCTATGACCAAATGTGTAGAATTGTAGGAAATTTGCTGTAAAACTGGACATTTCTCTCCACCCCCCCAACCAAATTTCACTTAGGGCCCCCAAAAGCTAAAGCCACCCTGAGTCTCCCATAATTCTAGCCAGATTCATTTTTTTTGTAATTCGAAATATATAATACATACACTAAGGAAGAAAACAAAATAAAGACAAATATTAAAAAGTTGCACTTGCATTATATTACATTTTCCTTAGGTACTATTTAAACAAACGTGCATCTTAAAACACACAACGTGAATCTCGTGTTAACTGTTCTTTCAAAATATTCAAATCCATCTAAAAGTCAAATGGAATGCAAGTCAAAGTTGATGGCACATATTCTAATGGCGGACACAATACGGCATTGATGGTACAGAGGCAATTCAAAACATTCCACGAAACAAACAAAATCAAGTCAATACGCTCGAGTAAAAGAAGCTACATTGTAACCATTTGCTTCAATAAATAAACAAAAGGAGGAATTGTTAGTTGGACTTCCCAACAGGTCATATACTGGTTCAATTGATACATTCTGGTGGCACTGTAACGTTAGAGATGCACTTGGGCTCTGTATCATCGCCAAGGCACAATGTGAAAATTGGCACGGACTTCTTTTACATTATGCTAAAACAAGAAAACTAAACCAAAATGAACAATTGTAACATATTTCCATCAACGTCTTGATTGACAAGTGCGTGGACGACTTCTGTGTGCAAATATCAGATAGTCACACCTCTGTTTTTTCCCCGCGCATGCCGCCCGCATTCACCAAGTTACCTCAACACATATTTGGAGGACATTGTAACAGGGCGGGTCTGTGTAACTTTTCCTACTTTTACTTTGAAACACAAACATACAGTGAAAGGAACAATACCCACCAACCTGTGGTGGAACGGAATATTCCGGTCCTTAAAGTTCTCTACTCCATGTAACCAAGTGTGGAGATGTTAAAAAGCAACCGTGTGGAAAAACACCCGAGGTTGGGCGATGAGATTAAACATTTGAGGCAATGTCTCAGCAACAGTTACCTCACTTACAACCACTAATGACAACTACTTGAAAAAGTTGGTCACTTTTGCTTTTACTGCGTTAAAAAATGGAAATGTAACCCAAAAAGGCTGCTTCAAATCATTTAAAAATAGAGAAATCTGAAAGCAGACAATCTTAAAACAAATAATTTCAGCTTAAAAATATCAATTGTTCAATCAATACACATCTTCCATGGTCCCACCATGTTATAATCTGACATCATGCAAACTAGCAGCTCATATTTCCCTATTTAGTCGTTCATTTTAGTCTGTCTTCTCTTGTTTCCTCCCCCTCACAAGTCGCGTGAATCCTCTATATCCTCCACTCCTTCCCCTGTGGGAGGATCTGAGGTTCTCCCAGCCAATGGGGAGGGAGAATCAGTGGCATGCCGTTCCTTTCCAGGTGTTCGTCAATAGAGCGGCTACCGGGGTGTGCGCACCCACGGTGCTGCACTTGGTGTATGCACCCCTTGTGTCGGTGCCACTTCCTAAGGAGTTGTGTCTAGTTCTCTCTCAGGGGACTGGCAATGTGGCTAAAATGATCAGGACAGCCAGGGCCCAGTCAGGGACCAGTCAGGGCCCAGTCAGGTAGTCCAGAGTCACCTCTGAGGCCTGAGGAAGAGATCAGTAAATTCAAATATGAAGAAGATACAAAGTTGGGGAGACAGTACGTAATGTAGTTGGTGCAGCAATGTAAATGGATGGGCAGGTTGAGAGCAAGACTTGGACGGCATACAAACAGGGAGACAGAATAACTAAAGCAGAGAGGAAAAGGCAGAATCTTATGATCCCCTATTGTCATAAAAACTGTAGCTCATATATTGATCACATATAAATGTACCAATAAACGGGCATTCAGAAAGTATTCAGACCCCTTGACTTTTTTCCACATTTGGTACGTTAAAGCCTTATTCTAAATGGATTAAATAAAAATATTTCCTCAATCCATATACACACACACACACTGGAAACGCGAAAACAGGTTTAGAAATGTTTGAAAATGTATTTAAAATAAAAAAACAAATACCTTTTTTGGGTTTTTCTTAGTTTTACTATTTTCTACATTGTAGAGTAACAGTGAAGACATCAAAACTATGAAATAACACGTAATCATGAAGTAACCAAAAAAAGTGTTAAATCAAAAATATTGTAAATCTGAGATTCCACCCTTTGCACCCATTGGTTGGTATACAAGAAGATGGCCCTATTTGGTAAAAACCATGCCATATTATGGCAAGAACAACTCAAATAAGCAAAGAGGGATGGGTGGAAAGGGTGGAATCTCAATTCCATCTCAACATCAACTGTGTGAATCAGGCCTTCATGGTCAAATTTGAGCAAAGAAACCACTACTAAAGGACCACCAAAAAGACAGACATCAATAAGAAGAACTTGCTTGGGCCAAGAAACACGAGCCAATGGACACCAGACCACGTTAAAATCTTGTCCTGTTCTGATGATTCCAAATTTGAGATTTGGTTCCAGCCACCGTGTCTTTGTGAGACGCAGAGTAAATTGAACGGATGATCTCTACATTGGTGGTTCCGACCGTGAAGCATGGAGGATGGTGGGATGTGCTAGCTCGTGACACTGATGTATTTTAGAATTCAAGGCCACACTTAACCAGCCAGGTTAACACAGGCATTCTGCTGCGATACGTCATCCCATCTGGTTTGCGCTTAGTTGGACAATCACTTTATTTTTTCGACAGGACAATGAGCAACACACCTCCAGGCTGTGTAAGGGGCTATTTGACCAAGAAGGAGAGTGATGGAGTGTTGCATCAGATGACCTGGCCTCCACAATCACCTGACTTCAACCCAATGAGACGGTTTGGGATGAGTTGGACCGCAGAGTGAAAGAAAAACAGCCAGCAAGTGCTCAGCATATGTTGGAAACTCCTTCAAGACTGTTGGAAAAGCATTTACACACACCACACACACACACACAACACACCACACCACACACACACACACACACACACACAACACACACACACCACACACACACACACACCACACAACACACACCACACACACACCACACACACCCACACACACACACACACACACACACACACACACCTATATAGGTCCCACG
>NC_036857.1:37626734-37633437 GCF_002910315.2 Salvelinus sp. IW2-2015
CACAGTTGATAGTGCATTTCAGAGCAAAAACCAAGCTATGAGGTTGAAGGAATTGTCTGTAGAGCTTCGAGACAGGATTATGTTGAGGCACAGATCTGGGGAACGGTACCTAAATATTTCTGCAGCATTGAAGGTCCCCAAGAACACAATAGCCTCCATCATTCTTAAATGGAAGAAGTTTGAAACCACCAAGACTCTTCCTACAGCTAACCGCCCAGCCAAACAGAGCAATCAAGGGAGGTGATCAAGAACCCGATGGTCACTCTGACAGAGATCCAGAGTTCCTCTGTGGAGATGGGAGAACCTTCCAGAAGGACAACCATCTCTGCAGCACTCCTCCAATCAGGCCATTATGGTAGACTGGCCAGAYGGAAGCCACTTCTCAGTAAAAGGCACATGACAGCCCACTTGGAGTTTGCCAAAAGGTACCTAAAGGACTTTCAGACCATGAGAAACAATACTCTCTGGTCTGAAGAAACCAACATTGTACGCTTTGGCCTGAATGCCAAGCGTCACGCCTGGAGAAAACCTGGCACCATCCCTACAGTGAAGCATGGTGGTGGCAGCATACATGCTGTGGGGATGTTTTTCAGCAGCAGGGACTGGGAGACTAGTCASGATTGAGGGAAAGATGAACGGAGCAAAGTACAGAGAGATCCTTGATGAAAACCTGCTCCAGAATGATCAGGACCTCAGACTGGGATGAAGGTTCACCTTCCAACAGGACAATGACCCTAAGCAAACAGCCAAGACAACGCAGGAGTGTCTTCGGGACAAGTCTCTGAATGTCCTTGAGTGGCCGAGCCAGAGCCCGCACTTGAACCCGATCGAACATCTCTGGAGAGACCTGAAAATAGCTGCGCAGCGACTCTCCCCATCCAACCTGACAGAGCTTGAGAGAAACTCACCAAATACAGGTGTGCCAAGCTTGTAGCGTCATATCCAAGAAAACTCAAGGCTGTAATCGCTGCCAAAGGTGCTTCAACTGAAGCACTGAGTAAACGGTCTGAATACTTAAGTAAATGTGATCTTTTATTTTATACATTTGTAAAAATGTCTAAAAACCTGTTTTTTTATTTGTCATTATGGGGTATTGTGTGTAGATCGATGAGGGGAAAAAACGATTTAATCCATTTTAGAATAAGGCTGTAACAAAATGTGGAAAAAGTCAAAGGGTCTGAATTACTTTCCGAATGCACTGTATATGGTCGTATATCAACCATGGTGAGGCCGCCTTTTGAGTTCGGGAAAAAAGACGAGCAGCCTAGTGTCTCCTTACCGTTTCTCTGTTCCAGGCGGTGTGGGTGGACCGTTTGAAGCACATCCTCAGCAGGCTAGCTCCCAGCAGCCCCAGCATGGCCAGCAGACACACGTACTTCCACAGGTACTTATACATCACAGGGGGGCGCCARTGCAGCATCTTCTCTATGTCATCAAGAAACCTGGACATTCAGATACACAAGACAATGATCAGTGACAATGGGGAACAAACACAGCAAGTCGACCTGAAGGATCGATGCTGTGAATCACTGTTTGTCATCTAAATTTGTATTAATCCAAAAGTATGACTATTTCTTCATCAATGTATAATTCCTGTTTCGGGAAAGAAATTGTGTCATCTAATTTCTGAGGGACATCGTGTGATTTATGTGGTCAGTGTAGTTATTAGGTTCTTACCGGTCAGCGCCGTATACCCAGGACACGCTGAAAGTYGTCAAACATCATTAGAAAGTAGTTCCCACWGCGCTGCGTGAACAGCATGCCAATCAGAAAGCCGACGATGCAGCTAAACACTGGGGAAGGGAGAGAACATTACAGTCCCCACGCAGACACACTTGGAGTGAGGACTAACACTCAGACCCCATTATGATGCCATGTTATAACACTTCTATATGAATAAGACTTCAAATGTTTATACAAATGAATAGTTTCATCCAGTGGTTCCCAAACTTAGGGTCAGAAACCCAAGATGGGCCACCTGATAGAAAAAGGGGCTCGTGAGCGAAAACATGGACACAGACACCATCTCTCTCGCTCTCTTTACCGGCGTGCTCGGTCTTGTGGCGCTTCAGCACTTTGAAGTTGTCGGCGAGGGGTGTGAGGATGCCCTCCAAGGCGCCGAACATGGTGCTGAGGCCCAGGTTGAGCAGCATGAGGAAGAACAAGGCTCGACCAGAAGGGACTGCCCGGGGAACAGAGTCATGGCCTCGGTGAAGGCTATGAATGCCAGCCCTGTGCCCTCCACACCCCGAAAGAGAGGGACAAAGAGAAAGGGAAGGGGACAGAGGGATAAGAGATGTACATGTATCATGATATACCTCAACAGATCCTAACTATCTTAACATATTTACATTTTAGCAATAAACCTGCTAGAATKAAATGATTAATTTACAAGGAGTGGGTGGAAGAACATACACAAATGTCTGCAGGGTTGGTTGGTTTGCAAATAAAGAGGGCAACGCTGTARCAAAGAAAACAGAGTTGAGATGCAGTGAAAGAAGAGGCAGGCTAGAGTGCAAGATCAACCATTTGCCTTGTTCATCTCCTCCTCTAGGCTGCAGTCGGCGAGGTTGCCMGGGACCTTGGCTCCGMGAGCCGTGAACCAATCCCTGTAGRCCCTCCAGTGGTACCAAACTGGGGTCAGAGATGTTAAACCCGGGTAGCAGGTCCCGGTCTAGGGGCCCCACGGAAAACTGCTCAGACAGCTTCTCCAAGTTACTGAGAGAGGGGAGTGTGAAAAACAACCAGTCAGTTTATTATGTGCTATCGCTACGACCCAGAATTCTTTTTTTTTTGAATTCTTTCTTTTTTTATGGCCGAGTAGATATGCATGTAGATATATAATAATATCTACCTAAACATAACACCAGAAAACAAATTACCCGAACACAGGGCATTTCAACATAGACCCTTTTTCATATCCCAACACACACACACACACACACACACACACACATCACACACACACCACACACACACACACACACACAAAACACAAACACACACAGTACAAAGAGATCAAAAACACTACCCTTTCCTCCACCCAAACACACACCGCGTCACGCAGCGCATGGAGGGTGAGGAAGTTGATGGTGGAAACGGTGAAGAGCGTCACGGTGGCAGTTGTTGCTACGTGGGTTGTGAGAGGAATAGGCAATGACCGACCCAAAGCCCAGGCAAGAGCAAAGAGACCTGCGTGGCTGCCTGGCGGCACACCTGCACCTCACCCCAGATCTCCAGCTGGATTGGGGGGAGAGAGAGAAGGGGGGGGGGGGGGGGGTGCAGTGCTCGAACTGGCAAAGTGCCTGAATCCTACCATAATAGATATCTAGGCCTAGTGCATTATTGATCGCAAGGAATTTGTGTGTGAATTGCCACGGTTGCAAAAGTGGAGTAATTCTGAACCACATACCCCTTAGAACAATCAGGATTACACAGTTAAAAAATACAATAAAAGGGTTGTTTATCAGTGTGTGCTTAACAGTCGCCCAGTTATCCTAGCTGTATGTGGTAGTATTAGCCAGGTTATCACATGCCCCCTCCCCCCCCCGCCCCCCACCTCTCTTTTCCCTTATAACTGTCATTCATACAAGCAGTGTGCTGGGTGGGTGATGATGATACCTTAGGCTGGAACATGCACTTGATGCCCTCTGYAGCCCCATCCAGCATCAGCCCTCTGATGAGGAAACACAGCAGCACCACGTAGGGGAAGATCGAGGAGAAACGCATCACCTTGGATGACAGGAGAAGGAGGGGTAACACGTCTATTGATCAGGACGTCTTAAAATCTCCACCGAGTCAGTCGACCAAGAGTCTGATGACATATGCTCTGTCCTTTTGATGGCCGTTCTCCATTTTCGAGAACTTCTTTAAAAGAGAAGGAATTTAAGCAGGCTTCCGTGAAGTTAGGGTCAGTTTAATGTCAGTGGGATAACTCCCCAGACAGGCCGATGACCGCACTGGAATGTACACTTCTACACCCCCAGCTTCAGTGATTCAATTAGTTCCTCTGCAATTGTGTGTCATGCTTAGGCGGGTTGACTCAAATTCCAGTAAGGCTATACGTGCAGACCAAACAGTAATGCTTAAGCAGAACACTCAGTACCTTGCCAGAAGACTAGATGCCCTTGAACATGCCCATGCAGACGATGGTCCAGGCGGCAAGCAGGCAGCAGGTGATGACGGGGTTAAACTCGCCCGTCACATCGATGGAGTCGGTAATGTCTAGAGCCTTCCGGAACCAGAAGTAGGCGGTGGGACTACTGGCTGTGCATTCCTCCACTGAGATTAAAGACAAAGACCACGGTCAGGTTCACATAAGGCTTGTACTGTGTTTGTATTTGGACAACATTATTGAAAATGTTAGGCAATGAATGAGTGATGGTTGTGTCCTAAATGGAAACCTATTCCTTATACAGTAGTGTTAGGTTCTAATTTTGAATAAATAACTCACGGACACTAGAGAAGCTTAACCAAGTTTAATTCTTCCCAAAGGGTCGATACAGCTGYAATTCAGACACAGRCATGGCTTCCCCCGTGGAGGTATTCATACCCCACTTTGGGTGGCGTCTCCTCCTTATCGCTAAACATTGCATTATTCTTGCTAAGCAGGGAACTAAGTGATATGAGCCTTCAACGGTATCTYCCCTTATCAGTACTGTCACATGCAATGGTTTTCCCTGCACTCAGCTCCTCCCAAGCTTCATTATGGCGACCCCTCATGTCTCTTATGTAACTAATGCTCCTATACTTCTGAGTATAACAATGTTCAAAGTTTACCMCAGAATCCAACAGTAGACTATAGGCCGCCCTGCTCAAAGTAGTGCACTATATAGGGAATAGGGTGGCACATCAGACACAGCTGATGCGTTGTGGCCATGGGAGTGTTTACTTACCAGTTTTGTTACCATGTTCAGGACACTCTTCCCAAGGTAAAGGGTACTGAAAAGAGTTCCCCAAGTAGAACAGGCCCCAGCCGATGATCACATTGTAGTAGAGAGCAACAAAGAAACACACCTGAAAGGAGAAGTGCTTAGATCAAATCCAATTTTAAATTGRTGACTTTAAAACAGTTAGAGTTTAATGGCTGTGATAGAAGCAAACTGAGGATGGATCAACAACATTGTAGAAAATCCTTMATTTCTCTTAATGTTTACAATTAATCATATTGGAAATACAAAAAAAAACCTTCATATCAATCATACATTTTCAGAATCTGTTGCTTGTGTCAACTTTTGTTCTTTTTTTAATGTTGGTTAAATCTCAAATCACTGAAAAACAATGCAAGGAAACCTGTACAGAATAACAATATTACAAAACATGAATGTGTGGCAAAGATATTAACTTTAAGTCCTGAAAACAAAGCGTTATGTTTGGGGAAAATCCAACAACACATCACGGAGTACCACTCTTCATATCTTCAAGCATGGTGGTGGCTGCATCATGTTATGGGTATGCTTGTCATCGGCAAGGACTAGGGAGTATATGATTTAAAAAATTAAGAAAGAAAGCTAAGCTAAGCACCGGCAAAATTCTAGAGGAAAACCTGCTTCAGTCTGCTTTCTAACAGACACTGGGAGACAAATTCACCTTTAGGCAGGACAATAACCTAAAACACAAGGCCAAATATGCACTGGAGTTGCTTACCAAGACGACATTGAATGTTTCTGAGTGGCCTAGTTACAGGTTTGAGTTAAATCGGCTTGAAATCTATGRCAAGASTTGATAAATAGCTGTCTAGCAATGATCACAACCAATTTGACAGAGCTTGAATAATTTTTTAAAGAATAATTGCAAACATTGCACAATCCAAGTGTGCAAAGCTCTTAGAGACTTACCCAGAAAGACTCACAGCTGTAATCGCCGCCAAAAGGTGATTCTAACTAGAGGTCGACCAATTATGATTTTTCAACGCTGATACCGATTATTGGAGGACCAAATAAAGCCGATACCGATTAATCGGACGATTTTTATATATTTGTAACAGTTCGCAACGAGCCAGATGACCCAAACTGCTGCATTTACCACCTCTGCTTACACTAAACGCAAAGGAAGTGACACAATTTCAGGCACCGCATTGATTATATGCAACGCAGRACAAGCTAGTTAAACTGCCAATATCATCAACCATGTGTAGTTAACTAGTGATTATGTTAAGATTGATGTTTTTTGATAAGAGAAGTTTAATGCTAGCTAGCAACTTACCATGGCTCCTTGACGCCTGCACTCTCATAACAGGTGGTCAGCCTGCCACGCAGTCTCCTCGTGTACTGCAATATAAATCGGCCATAATCGGCATCCAAAAATGACGATTACCGATTGTTATGAGTAGAGGTCGACCGATTATGATTTTTCGCCGCCGATACCGATACCGATTATTGGATGACCAAAAAAAGCCGATACCGATTAAATCGGACGATTTTGTATTTTTTTATTTGTAATAATGACAATTACAACAATACTGAATGAACACTTTTATTTTAACTTAATATAATACATCAATAAAATCAATTTAGCCTCAAATAAATAATGAAACATCGCAATGCTTTCAATCATGAGCTGTTTATGACTTCAAGCCTATAGAATCTCCGAGTAGGCTGGTGTAACCGATGTGAAAATGCTACTAGTTAGCGAGGGTGCGCGCTAAAGGCGTTTCAAATCGTGACGTCATCATCTCTGAGACTTGGATGTTGCCTTCTGCTTA
>NC_036857.1:37634012-37636472 GCF_002910315.2 Salvelinus sp. IW2-2015
AAAGTGCTTGAGTGAATGCGTACGAGCTGCTGCCTACCATCGCTCAGCTAGACTGCTCTATCAAATATCAAATCATAGACTTAATTATAACATAATAACACACAGAAAAAAGAGCCTTTGGTCATTAATATGGTCAAATCCGGAAACTATCATTTCGAAAACAAAAAGTTTATTCTTTCAGTGAAATACGGAACCGTTCCGTATTTTATCTAACGGGTGGCATCCATAAGTCTAAGTATTCCTGTTACATTGCACAACCTTCAATGTTATGTCATAATTAAGTAAAATTCTGGCAAATTAGTTCTCAACGAGCCAGGCGGCCCAAACTGTTGCATATACACTGACTCTGCGTGCAATGAACGAAAGAGAAGTGACACAATTTCACCTGGTTAATATTGCCTGCTAACCTGGATTTMTTTTAGCTAAATATGCAGGTTTAAAAATATATACTTATGTGTATTGATTTTAAGAAATTAAGATTTTATTTCCACGTTCGGATGAAAAGCGTGCCCAGAGTAAACTGCCTGCTACTCAGACCCAGAAGCTAAGATATGCATATTATTAGTAGATTTGGATAGAAAACACTCTGAAGTTTCTAAAACTGTTTGAATGATGTCTGTGAGTATAACAGAACTCATATGGCAGGCAAAAACCTGATAAAAAATCCTACCAGGAAGTGGGAAATCTGAGGTTTGTAGGTTTTCAAGTCTTTGCCTATCCAAGATACAGTGTAAATTTGGTCCTATTGCACTTCCTAAGGCTTCCACTAGATGTCAACAGTCTTTAGAACTTTGTTTCAGGCTTCTACTGTGAGGGGGAGCGAATAAGAGCTGTTTGACTGAGGGGTCTGGCAGAATGCCATGAGCTAATTCATGCACACGGCCGTGAGAGCTAGCTGCGTTCCTTTTCATTTCTAAAGACAAAGGAATTGTCCGGTTGAAACATTATTGAAGAATTATGATAAAAACATTCTAAAGATTGATTCTTTACATCGTTTGACATGTTTCTACGAACTGTAATATAACTTTTTTGATTTTTCGTCTGGACTAAGTGTGCCTGCGCCTCATGAATTTGGATTTGTGAACTAAACGCGCAAACAAAAAGGAGGTATTTGGACATAAATGATGGACTTTATCGAACAAAACAAACATTTATTGTAGAACTGGGATTCCTGGGAGTGCATTCTGATGAAGATCATCAAAGGTGTGTGAATATTTACAATGTTATTTCATTTCTGACTTCTGTTGACTCCACAACATGGCGGGTATCTGTATGGCTTGTAATTGGTCTCTGAGCGCTGTACTCAGATTATTGCATGGTGTGCTTTTTCCGTAAAGYTTTTTTGAAATCTGACACAGCAGTTGCATTAAGGAGAAGTTTATCTAAAGTTCCATGCATAACACTTGTATCTTTTATCAAATGTTTATTATGAGTATTTTTGTAAATTGATGTGGCTCTCTGCAAAATCACTGGATGTTTTGGAATCAAAACATTACTGAACATAACGCGAGATTTTTGGATATAAATATGAACTTTATCGAACAAAACATACATGTATTGTGTAACATGAAGTCCTATGAGTGTCATCTGATGAAGATCATCAAAGGTTAGTGATTAATTTTATCTCTATTCGATTAACAGTAGTTTAGTCAGGAAGTAACCAAGGCATGGATGAGGGTTTTGGTGGCTGGAGTGTGACAGTGGGGGAGGAGCCTGAGAATTTTTGTGAGGTGGTAGATTGCTGTTCGGGTGCTGGATTTTATGTGGGGTTTTTGAATCAGAGGGTACCATCTCAGGGAGACCTCCGAGGCTTTAACTTATGTTTACAGAGGGACGGGGAAACCATCTGTGGTGATGCTTGGAGAGAGTGGATTGAGAGACGATGAGCATGACCTCTGTCTTATTGCTGTTGAGTTTGAGGAGGTTCATGCTCATTCAGCGCTGGATGTCCTGAAGGCAGCTTGATGAGGGAGGGGAGTGGTGGGTTTGGTAGAGAGGCAGAGCTGGGTGTGATCAGCATAGCAGTGAACTTTATGATGTTGCTGATCTCGCCCAGGGGTAGGAGAAATATGGATTCTCCTTCTGACAATTAGCATTCATGGTTGAGCAAGGTTTTTCCACATTAATGAGCTGATTTACACGAATGAGGTCCATGGTTTGAATCATAAGTGAATGTATTCAGAAATCTATTACTTAAAACGGGAATTTCAGCCGTAGAAGTTAACGGGATCGCTATGACAACAGCCAGTGAAAGTGGCAGTGCGCCAAATTCAACAACAAGAAATCTCCATATTAAATTCTCAAACAATACAAGTATTATACACCATTTTAATAATAAACCTTGTTGTTTAATCCCACCACAGTGTCCGATTTCAAAAAGGTTTACGATTAAGGTCAGCACCTAGTCCACAGAAAAACACAGCCATTTTTCCCAGCCAAAGAGAGAGTCACAAAAGCAGA
>NC_036857.1:37638323-37647482 GCF_002910315.2 Salvelinus sp. IW2-2015
CTGTCCACGGTTTCTCCTGGCAGGCTGAAACAACTGAAAACGTGGTTGAGCAAAAGAACTGYCGTGGTTTCTGCTGTGTCATTGGTTCCGGGCAGACACTCCACCCACTTGGTGAATGCGCAAGTCACTGTGAGGAGATACTTGTTGCCTCTTGCCGACCTGGCAACTGGGCCGACCCAGTCGATCTGGATCGAGCTCCAGAAGTAAGACACAGGTGCTCTGTGAAGTGGCTTGGAGGGTTGAAACTGGCAGCCAGCTAGACATCCCCTCACGTATTGTGCAACGTCTTGTTCCATGTGAGGCCAGTGGGCCACCTTTCTCAATGTTTCACATGTAGCCTTAACCCCCCTATGGCCTCCACATGGCTCGTCGTGGGCATGAGCTATCATTATCCCCCTTTTGTGTTTTAGGAACCACCCACCTTTTGTGTGGTGTCGGTTTCTGAAACATAAACCAGTAGGTCATCTACAAGTGTGAGGTGCTGTTAAGTTGTGTACAGCGAATGCAAGTCGTGTGAGCCTGCCAAAGCCAGTTCGGACTCTGGGTGATTGACAGGATCAGACAAGAAAGCCATCGAAGTGGTGAGGGACTCATCTTGGTGTTGTATTGCTACCAGATCACCATTCAGGAATAAATGAGTTAGCAACACATTATGCTCGTGCGAAGACGTTTTGCGTGGTGCTACATGCCTACGCGTTACCGCAGACACCATGGGCGCCTCAGGGATCATTGCGTCTCCTGCATCGAACACCCAAGGGGTGCCGTGAATTACACCAAATGTCGCCATGCTGTCGGCATGGTCGTTGCCAAGTTCATCACGACCAGGTGATTTGGAGTGTCCCTTGGCTTTCTTCCAATACACCTGTATGTCGTGTTTGGTTATGAGGTCATCGCAAGCTAGAATGAGCTCTTTGGTTTTCACTTGAGGTAGTCATGTACTTTTGTTTCCACAATGGCAAGTAGCATAAGAAGGTGAGTCTGGCGTAGTTTGAGTCGATGCAGATTGCCAGTTCTGACAACTCGTGTTTCACCGCCGTTTGCAGTGTGATAAGTACGCCAGCAACTTCTGCAAACTGCTTCAAAGGCAACGTCGGAGCTACGTCACACGGGGTGGTGTGAAGTCGATGTCGCCACAGCGTTGACACACCGCCAACGCTTTTGCGTAGTTGACTACTACATCATGGCTTTGCAGCGTCAGTAGCCAAGCTGTTATTCTGCTGTTGTGTACAGCACCCTAACGTATTTCAGAAAAGTCATGGCCTGGTGACATGTTTCTATGAGCACCTTTTATCCGCCGACATAACTGGTGAAGTGTTTAACCGCCCAGACTGTCGACAGCAGCGCTTTTTCGCAGTCTGAGTACTTATGTTCAGCAGGGTTGAGCGTTTTGCTTGCGTACGCAACCACACATCTGTCTTGGTCATGTTTTTGGTACAACCCAGCACTAAAGTAGTGCTCTGAGGAACTGACTTCCAAAAAGGTCTTTGTTGGGGAATACCAGGCAGGCTGCCTCGCAAAGCAGGTTTTTCAAGGAAGTCACAGCTTCGTCGTGAGTGGCATCCCAAAAGAACAGGTCAAAGGCTTTGACAAGTCTGCATAGTTTTCAATGAATTGACTGGAGTAATTACATACTCCCAAGAAACTGCGCACCTCATGAAGTTTTGTAAGTGTTTTGATGTAGCGGACTGCTTGGATTCTGTTAGACTGTGGCAGGATGCCCTCAGCACCCACTAGAAGTCCAACGTAGTTCACCTTGGTCCTGCACCAATATCCTTTCATGATGGCCAACTTAGCCCTTGCTGCCCCAAGTTGGGTAAGAACGTGGTCCGTCTCGTTGAGGTGATGTGACCAAGTCTCACTTCTCATGTGAACGCCGTCCACATAGATTATCGTCCACCTGGTGACTGCGTCTGGCATTGCCTTGTGCAGGAAGATGTTGAACTCTGAGGGGGAGTTCGCATACCCGAACGGGTAACGATTGAGTGGGGTGGGGGAATGATCAACTGTTCACTCATCAGTGTGTACCTCGCATGCAGAAGGAGATGCGGAATCATCCTCTGTGACGATGGAGTATATCAGCAGCTCTCCAGCCTGAACGTCGATGTGTCGTCAAGTGCCAATACGGGAGCTATTGCCATTGCCTTTTGACGGACAAGTAAAAAGCGTTCCTCCCTTGCCACATGGGTCTAGGGAGGACAGAAGAGGCCCAATCACGGGAACAACAAGTTCAAAATCATGGAAGGAGTAAACAATCAATGTTCCTAGCTGAGTGAGCTGAGTAATGGAAATATCCGCTTGAGTCGGTACAGAAGCTAAGACTTAAGTGGATCTAGAGTTTACTTCCAACAGCGGGTTACCATTGATAGTTAGCCCCAAGGCGATTATAGTCACGGAAAGGGTTGGAAGAACGCAGTGGTGACTTCCATCCGGTAGCCGGGCGCCAGGTTCAGTCTTACAGAAACCTTTGTGGTTCCTGCCGTTATCACCACGGTGGACTCAGTTATCACTTTGCAAGCTTCAGGAATAGTCTGCCCGGATGCCATTGACACAGGGTCTAAAGACAAGGCGTGTTGGGCTGGCTGAGCCAAAGACCAAAGAACTTGGTGTATGGTATCGAGTTTAACATCCAATCTTACCAAAATGTCCGCTCCCACATAGACTGTATGTGGGAGGTTCGCGACAACTAGTAGATAGTGAGATACTTGCTTCCAATAAGGAGTGATAGCGCACACACCCCTAAAGCGGTGAGCGTTGTTTTGGGATTCGTTCCCAGTGGGAATTTGAACGTATTCAGACCAAGGGGGTGGCAGATAGCCGCTTTCAAAATGTCTCACCCTGTCATTTGCCACAAATGGCGGTCTCATGACCAAGTTCACTGGAGGTACGTCAGTTGATGATGCTGAACCCTCGTCGTTGCATAATGTATTGCAAGTAGCCTTCGCGAAGGCGGTGGAGTCAACGGAGTTGGCATAGTTATTTGTGACCAGACCTGGTTGGTTTTCCAATCCATTAGTGGTACCAAACGGTCAATTAAATCTATCCCAATCAGCATCTGTTCGGTGTCAATGCTAGTCACGTACACAGGGTGGATAAGTGACACGCTTTGTAGTTCAGTTTTAGTAGGAGACGCTTGGTTAGAGGTGTGGTAGACTGAGTGAAACCTCGAAGTGTCGTGTCGCAGCGTTCCGTTTTTTAACCAATTTAACCACTGCCCTTTTTGAGTTCATCCAGCAAAGTTTGAGCTATGAGGGAAATAGATTCAGGTTTGACTATCAGTGCATCACAGGTCAAACAGTCATTTGAAGTATGGCCTGTTCAAGTTGGATTTTCTCGTCATATCCCCAAGAAAGTGGAGTGGGTTGGAATAACAGAGCGGTTGGTTATGTGTCGATTTTCAAGACAGATAACCCACCTTCGTGACCCAGTGGGTCCTCTATCAGAATGAGAGAGGAGTCAGTTGTAGCAACGCTGCTTATTTTGTGCGTCTCCACGAGCAGGAAGCTGTGGAACGATTGGGTAACTTTGGGAGTTTCAGTAAGCAACCATTTTGAAACACGCCTTCAATTGTATTAGCCTACTTTATTTCAATATTTTTTGTCATTCGGTGATATTTATTACCACAGTAATTATTTATGGATCGATTCAGTTGTGGTTAAGAAAACAGTACATGCTTAGTGGTGGGCTATACGAAGAGATGGGGGAAGTGACATGCCTTGCAAAGTTTAGAACTGGCAAGATGATGGTTAATGAGCGCTGCCTAGCAACCATTGAGTTTAAGAGCGTAGTGTGTGCCAATGCCACCTCGACATTACGGCTACATTTCATAAGCCGTTGGCAGAATTGTATTACTAGGAAATTATTACTAAGTTGTTTGGCGGAAATAAACGTTTTGGCTTTCATACTGGCAATACCTTGCACATATAAAGAAAACCTGCAAAAACATTTGCGGGAAATTTTTTCCAGTGTCTGTCTGCCAGCTGATAATCTTTACCAGTGCGTGTGTAGACTACCTACCCCTCGCCATCCGAAGCATAGGCTACTGTAGCCCACTGACGTAACAAACATGATTTAAAAAAAACTACGGCGAGATATTTTTTATATTTATGGCGGTTTGTTTGAAACCAATCCCTCCATCAAAATCATATTTTTTTCTCTTTACAATTCCTTGTGACGTGACGTAATGGCCAACTATGTATAATAATTTCATTAGAAATAGAATATTGACACACAAAAACAAAAAAAATATTCAGTTATTTGCTGCCACGTAAGCGATGTCTAGTGCTTAGCCGCGAGGGAGTGCCGCAGGTGATGAGAGTTTTTTTTTTTAAACACACACACACGCTACATGACCAGAAGTATGTGGACACCTGCTCATCGAACATCTCATTCCAAAATCATGGGCATTAATATGGCGTTGGTCCCCCCCTTTGCTGCTATATAACAGCCTCCACTCTTCTGGGAAGGCTTTCCAATATATTGTAATGAAACTGGCAGGGAGAAGGTCTCAAACCCTCTACCTTCTAGCCCGAAGTCCAGCGCGCTATCGACTGTGCCCCAAAAGCATGTTCAAGCGGCAGAGTCGATATCCGCGCTTATAAACGCAGGGTCGTTATATGTTGGAATATTGCTGTGGGGACTTGCTTCCATTCAGCCACGAGCATTAGTGAGGTCAGGCACTGATGTTGGGCAATTAGGCCTGGCTCGCAGTCGGCGTTCCAATTCATCCCAAAGGTGTTCGATGGGGTTGAGCTCAGGGCTCTGTGCAGGTCAGTCAAGTTCTTCCACACCGATCTCAACAAACCATTTCTGTATAGACCTCGCTTTATGCACGGGGGCATTGTCATGCTGAAACAGGAAAGGGCCTTTCCGAAACTGTTGCCACAAAGTTGGAAGCACAGAATTGTCTTGAATGTCATTGTATGCTGTAGCATTAAGATTTCTCTTCACTGGAACTAAGGGGCCTAGCCCGAAGAGTTTGGGAAACCCTGCTCTATTTAAGTATAAAGAGGGATTCCTGCAGATGCAGGAATGCCCCAAATTGCAGGCTAAATATAAATATTAGGTTGGAAAATAATGGGAAAAAACCTAGTAGATGAAAAATGTACCTATTTATACATCTCAAGCTATGGTGGTCTTTTGTTTTGTCTGTTTTTCAAGAACGATGTAAACAGTATGGTATGATATACCTCAATAATGATGGAGCTACTGTATATTGGTGCTGTCAAGACAACTGGGAACTCGGAATAATAATTTGGTCAGTGATCTAAAGGTCTGAAAATCGGCGCTCTAGAAAGATGCCCGAGTTTCCGACTTGGAATTCCCAGGCGGGGCTCGTTTTTTTCCTGAGTTCCCAGTTGTCTTGAACGCACTGAAGTCGGACATTTTCAAGTTCCCAGTTGTTTTGAAAGCTGCATTATCACACTTGCACTATTATCCGTTGTCATTAGAATTATATTCCATAGTTTGGAGTTCATACTAGGCCTACTTGTTAGTTGAAAAAAAAACACTGGGGGAAAAAAAAAGCTTTAAAAACAACTGGGAATCGACTGGGTCGGCCTAGTTGCCAGGTCGGCAAGAGGCAACAAGTATCTCCTCACAGTGACTTGCGCATTCACCAAGTGGGTGGAGTCCCTGCCCGGAACCAATGACACAGCAGAAACCACGGCAGTTCTTTTGCTCAACCACGTTTTCAGTTGTTTCAGCCTGCCAGGAGAAACCGTGGACAGCGACAGAGGAACCCATTTTTAGTCATCTGTAATGACCGAACGCTGGCGGCTCCTGGGAGTCAAAGCTAAACTCCACATTACGTACCACCCTAGGAGCTCTGGCAGGGTAGAAAGGAGCAACAAGACAATCGTCAGAATCCTGAGGAAATATGTGGCAGCCAACCACAAAGATTGGGACCTCAAACTCCCACTGGTACTGATGGCATCAGAGCCACACGCAACAGGTCTACGGGAATAACACAATTCGAGATGACGGGACAGCAAATGACACTTCCACTGCAACTCCTGTACAAACCGGGAGATGTCGCCGCAGCCACCGCCTACACGGCTCATCAATACGTGGCGGACTTGCGAACCCACCGCCAGGCTACCATTGTGTACGCTCAAGGAAAGTTGGAAAGAAGTGCAAGAACGTGACGAGACCCATTACGACAAAAAGGCCTCACACCAGGTGTACAAGGTTGGGGATAAGGTGTGGTACTACATACAGTTGAAGTCGGAAGTTTACATACACTTAGATTGGAGTCATTAAAACTAGTTCTCAACCAACTCCACAAATTTCCTGTTTACAAACTATAGTTTTGGCAAGTCGGTTAGGAACATCTACTTTGTGCATGACACATACATTTTTCCAACAATTGTTTACAGACAGATTATTTCACTTATAATTCACTGTATCACAATTCCAGTGGGTCAGAAGTTGACTGTGCCTTTAAAACAGCTTGGAAAATTCCAGAAAATGATGTCATGGCTTTAGAAACTTCTGAATAGGCTAATTTACATCATTTGAGTCAACTGGAGGTGTACCTGTGGATGTATTTCATGGCCTACCTTCAACACAGTGCCTCTTTTGCTTGACATCATGGGAAACCAAAAGAAATCAGCCAAGACCTCAGAAAAAAAAGTTGACCTCCACAAGTCTGGTTCATCATGGCGAGCAATTTCCAAACACCAGAAGGTACCACGTTCATCTATA
This sequence comes from Salvelinus sp. IW2-2015, assembly GCF_002910315.2. Classification (NCBI taxonomy): domain Eukaryota; kingdom Metazoa; phylum Chordata; class Actinopteri; order Salmoniformes; family Salmonidae; genus Salvelinus; species Salvelinus sp. IW2-2015. Next base: position 37,645,026 of record NC_036857.1, read on the forward strand.
CAAACAATAGTACGCACAGTATAAACAACATGGGACCACGCAGCCCATCATACCGCTCAGGAAGGAGACGCGTTCTGTCTCCTAGAGATGAACGTACTTTGGTGCGAAAGTGCAAATCAATCCCAGAACAACAGGAACAGGTACAAAAGTATCTACATCACAGTAAAACAAGTCTATATCGACATAACCTGAAAGGCCGCTCAGCAAGGAAGAAGCCACTGCTCCAAACTACATAAAAAAGCCAGACTACGTTTACAACTGCACATGGGGACAAAGATTGTACTTTTTGGAAAAATAGAACTGTTTGGCCATAATGACCATCGTTATGTTTTTAGGAAAAAAGGTGAGGCCTTGCAAGCCGAAGACACACATCCTAACCGTGAACACGGGGGTGGTAGCATCATGTTGTGGGGGTACGTTGCTGAGGAGGGACTTGTGCACTTCACAAAATAGATGGCATCATGAGGGAGGAAAATGATAAATGATGATGAGTCTAGTCAGGAAGTAACCAAGGCATCTGGTGAGAAGAGTGTTACAGTAGTCTAGTCAGGAAGTAACCAAGGCATCTGGTAAAGAGAGTGTTACACTAGTCTAGTCAGGAAGTAACCAAAGGCATCTGGTAAAGAAGAGTGTTACACTAGTCTAGTCAGGAAGTAACCAAGGCATCTGGTGAGGAGAGTGTTTACAGTAGTCTAGTCAGGAAGTAACCAAGGCATCTGGTAAAGAGAGTGTTACACTAGTCAGTCAGGAAGTAACAAGGCAATCTGGTGAGGAGAGGTGTTTTACAGTAGTCTAGTCAGGAAGTAAACCAAGGCATCTGTGGAGGAGAGTGTTACAGTAGTCTATATAAGGAAGTAACCAAGGCATCTGGTAAAGAGAGTGTACAGTAGCTAATAAGGAAGTAACCAAGACATCTGGTAAAGTGTGTTACACTAGTCTAGTCAGGAAGTAACAAAGGCATCTGGTGAGGAGAGTGTTACAGTAGTCTAATAAGGAAGTAACCAAGGCATCTGGTAAAGAGAGTGTTACAGTAGTCTAATAAGGAAGTAACCAAGGCATCTTGGTGAGGAGAGTGTTACAACTAGTCCTAATCAAGGAAGTAACCAAGGCATCTGGTAAAGTGTGTTACACTAGTCTAGTCAGGAAGTAACAAAGGCATCTGGTGAGGAGAGTGTTACGCTAGTCTAATCAGGAAGTAACCAAGGCATCTGGTGAGGAGAGTGTTACAGTAGTCTAATAAGGAAGTAACCAAGGCATCTGGTAAGAGAGTGTTACAGTAGTTTAGTCAGAAGTAACCAAGGCATCTGGTAAAGAGAGTGTAGTAGTAAAGAGAGTGTACCAGAGAATACAGTGCAACTCAGAAGCAGAGGAAGTCAAAGGGAAAACATTTCGCACACTTGTTGAAGACGAGAGGAACAGGGCCACCTTGGCCTATTTTTATCGATTAACAGTAGTTTAGTCAGGAAGTAACCAAGGCATGGATGAGGGTTTTCGGTGCTGGAGTGTGACAGTGAGGGGCGGAGCCTGGAGATTTTGCCGAGGTGGTAGAATGCTGTCGGGTGCTGGTTTTTTATGTGGGGTTCGAATCAGAGGGTACTATCCAGGGAGACACAGAGGATTTTGACATATGTTTACAGAGGGAACGGGGAAACCATCTGTGGTGATGCTTGGAGAGAGTGGATTGAGAGCCGATGGAGCATGACCTCTGTCTTATTGCTGTTTGAGTTTGAGGAGGTTCATGCTCATACAGCTCTGGATGTCCTGAAGGCAGCTGATGAGGGAGGGGAGTGTGGGTTTGTAGAGAGGCAGAGCTGGGTGTGATTCAGCATAGCAGTGAACTTTATGATGTTGCTGATCTGCCAGGGGTAGGAGAAATATGGATTCTTCTGACAATTTCGCATTCATGGTTGAGGAAGGTTTTTGCCCATTAATGAGTGATTTACACGAATGAGGTCCATGGTTTGAATCATAAGTGAAATGTTTTCAGAAAATCTATTACTTAAAACGGGATTTCAACTTTTAAGAAGTTAACGGGATCGATATGACAACAGCCAGTGAAAGTGCAGTCGCCAAATTCAAAACACAGAAATCTCATAATTAAAATTCCTCAAACATACAAGTATTATACACCATTTTAATAATAAACTTGTTGTTAATCCCACCACAGTGTCCGATTTCAAAAAGGCTTTACGACGAAAGCATACCATGCGATTATGTTAGGTCAGCACCTAGTCACAGAAAAAACACAGCCATTTTTCCAGCCAAGAGAGGAGTCACAAAAGCAGAAATAGAGAAAAATAATCACTAATCTTTGATGATCTTCATCAGATGACAACTCATAGGACTTCATGTTACACAATACATGTTATGTTTTGTTCGATAAAGTTCATATTTATATCCAAAAATCTCAGTTTACATTGGCGCGTTATGTTAGTAATGTTTTGCTTCCAAAACATC
>NC_036857.1:37649527-37718894 GCF_002910315.2 Salvelinus sp. IW2-2015
AAAGCTGCATTATCACACTTGCACTATTATCCGTTGTCATTAGAATTATATTCCATAGTTTGGAGTTCATACTAGGCCTACTTGTTAGTTGAAAAGGGTAAAYTATGAGTTTAGGTGGATATAACAACTTTGCCAAACTCGTCTAATTTTGGAAAGCAACAGCTGTTGAGGTATACAATTCACTTAGCCTCGTCCAAGACCACGCAGGCAAAAACAAAAACAAAGGCACAAGTACGAAATCGTTTATTTTAATTTTAAAGACATCAGCTTGAAGAGTAGTGAACATGCTTCCCATTTCATTTTATTTCAAAAGAAGGTAAAAACATAGCTAGACGATCAAAAACGATATACCCTATTTTATGCCATCTAAACTGTCTCTGTCTTTCCCACGGTTTATAATGTAACATAATATCATGCTATAAATGATTTATTATAAATACCTTGGCGTAACTGAGTAGTTTAAGCTTTTTCTCTGAAGTTTTTCAAATGTCCTCAACTTTGACGCAAACGCCACGTTGGGGCAATGTGAACTGTCAATCAATTCCAATTGGCTACGCTTATCTATTCATTATTGGTAGAGAACAAGATGGAGCTCCACCCATATTTCTAACAGTCCAATCAGAAAATGCTGTGAATTTAACCATAGGCCACAACTTGGCCAAGCACCAAGTCATTGACAGACATGGGCTCTAGTCTACTTTATTTAACAAGGGAAAGGGGGATACCTAGTCAGTTGTCCAACTGAATGTATTCAACTGAAATGTGTCTTCCGCATTTAATCCAACCCCTCTGAATCAGAGGTGTTGCTGGGGACTGCCATAATCGCCATCCACGTCTTCAGCCCCCTTGCTCAGGGGTAGAACAACATATTTTTASCTTGTCAGCTCAGGGATTCGATCCAGCAACCTTCCGGTTACTGGTCCAACGCTCAAACCACTAGTCTACATGCCATCCTAGTGAAGTACGTTAAGAATAMATTCTTATTTACAATGACTGTAACGCTCGTCGGAAGGATGAGACCAAGGTGTAGCGTGGTACATGTTCATGCTTMTTTATTAAAAAACCCGAACACAAAACAACAACGAACGTAACGTCTTGAAGGCTCACCAGAGCTAACAAAAACAACATCCCACCACCTAAAGTGGCAAAACAGGCTGCCTAAGTATGATTCCCAATCAGAGACAACGATAGACAGCTGTCCCTGATTGAGAACCTGATTGAGGCTCTCTAAGGTCAGGGCGTGACAATGATGGCCTACCCCAACGACGCTGGGCCAATTGTGCACTGCCCTATGGGACTCCCAATCACGGCCGGTTGTAATACAGCCTGGAATCGAACCAGGGTCTGTAGCGATGCATTGAGATGCAGTGCCTTAGACCGCTGCGTCACTCGGGAGCCTATAGCCGGGAAGCTTTTGACAAAATTGCTAGTGATGCATCTGAATTATCATAGCTATCATATTGAATCCCATAGATATTTTTAGGTCTACACTAGGTTAATCATCAGAGAGTGAGCCACAAGCAAARAAAGGTAAACAAAGGAGCAAATGCATCATGTCAAATTCACCTGAAAATAGTAYTTGATTTCTTTAAAGGACTCCAGGGGAATATTTAATTACAATAATTGAACAGACCCTCAATATTCTTCTACCTGACAGTCCAGGTTTACTTCTCACATCAAAAAGGAACTCCCTCACATTGTTGATTATGCAAAAAGGCCCATYGTGCGTGTGCGTAAATGTTATTATCCCTAGGTTGAGTGGGCTGGGCTGGGTTAGGTGACACCCCACTGGAAAGCCTTCAATTACTGGGAAATACCAAGAGTAACAGAGAGGAAAGAGGATTAAGAAAGCTGCTGCCACACTGAATGAGACACATTTGTCATCTTTGGTATATTTCAGACTTGTTTGGGAACCAGTGGATTTCAGGTCAAGGATTGGAGGCAAGTGATTAGAACACACATAGCACGGTTCACAGATTTAATGCAACAACCATAATGCTGTAAAACTAATTAATGAATTATTTCTTTGGAAGTATTGTCATGCACTCTCACACTAAGATTAACCCCAACATTGATGAGTTGGAAATAAGATACTCTGGTAGCTACATAATGTCACGCCCTGACCGTAGAGATTCTTTTTATGTCTCTACTTTGGTTGGTCAGGGCGTGAGTTTGGGTGAGCATTCTATGTCTGGTGTTCTATGTTGTCCTTGTTTTGTATTTCTGTGTGTTTGGCCTGGTGTGGTTCCCAATCAGAGGCAGCTGTCTATCGTGCACCTTGGTCCTCTTCTCCTTCTCCAGACGACGTTCGTTACACATTAAGCTTGTGTGAAATTTCACTCTAGTGGTATGATTGATTTCAGAAATGTTCTTGACAGTCAGTGGCGGACTTACCATTAGGAAACTCAGGCAATTGCTTGAGGCTCACATCATCASGGGCCTCATGAAGTTGGCATATTTTCGTTTAATACATAATGTCCCCTATCTTGCCTTCCTCCTCCAATCGAGGCCCTTCTCTGATGTGCGCTATTTAGTGGTTCTGACTGTCTCGGGTTGTGACAAACAGAGYGGTTTCGGTTTTCTTCCTCTGAATTTTGCTCWAGCTTTTGAACTGTTYSGTCTATCAGCTATCGTGACCCCATTCTTGAAAGSTAAGACTTCTATTCCCCTCTACGACCCAAGCTTGGCGGGACATGTTTGAAGGGACTCTGACAAACCGCAATTGAAAACAATGCAGATATATTTTTTCTATACACACTTTTATTACCTGATGACCTTTGATGCATTTCATTCATTTTTTGATGCAAATATATATATATATCTTTTACACTTTCCCATATTCATGTCATTTGACATGTTTTCATATTAGCCTTATGACCATAGAAATGTGGTTGCAGTTTGTATCTGTGCTAGAATAGTGAAAAAGTTCATAAAATGAAAAAAATTATATAAGTAGGCCTATTGGTCAATATTGCAAACAAAATGTCAGATACACACTACCGTTCAAAACGTTTGTTGTCACTTAGACATGTCCTTGTTTTTTGAAAGAAAAGCACTTTTTTCATTAAAATAACAGCAAATTGATCAGAAATACAGTGTAGACATTGTTAATGGAGGAAATGACTATTGTAGCTGGAAACGTCTGATTTTTTGATGGAATATCTACATAGGCGTACAGAGGCCCATTATCAGCAACCATCACCCCTGTGTTCCAATGGCACGTTGTGTTAGCTAGTCCAAGTTTATAATTTGAAAAGGTTAATTGATCATTAGAAAACCCTTTTGCAATTATGTTAGCACAGCTGAAAACTGTTGTGCTGATTTAAAGAAGCAATAAAACTGGCCTTATTTAGACTAGTTGAGTATCTGGAGCATCAGCATTTGTGGGTTTGATTAAAGGCTCAAAATGGCTAGAMACAAAGCATTGTCTTCTGAAACTTGTCAGTCTATTCTTGTTCTGAGAAATKAAGGCTATTCCATGAGAGAAATTGCCAAGAAACTGAAGATCTCGTACAATGCTGTGTACTACTCCCTTCACAGAACAGCGCAAACTGGCTCTAACCAGAATAGAAAGAGGAGTGGGAGGCCCCGGTGCACAACTGAGCAAGAGGACAAGTACATTAGAGTGTCTAGTTTGAGAAACACACGCCTCAAGTCCTCAACTGGCAGCTTCATTAAATAGTCCCCTCAAAACACCAGTCTCAACGTCAATGACTATTTAATGAAGCTGCCAGATATGCAGTTCACGTTCTGTTCGCCACCCTGCATCCCACTACTGGCGTGCATCTGAAGCTAAGCAGGGTTGGTCCTGGTCTGTCCCTGGATGGGAGACCAGATGCTGCTGGAAGTGTTGTTGGAGGGCCAGTAGGAGGCACTCTTTCCACTGGTCTTAAAAAATATGCCCCTGGGCAATGATTTGRGATATTGCCCTGTGTAAGGTGCCATATTTCAGATGGGATGTTAAATGAGTGTCCTGACTCTCTGTGGTCATTAAAAATCCCATGCCACTTATTGTAAGAATAAGGGTGTTAACCCTGGTGTCCTGGCTAATCATCCCCAGCTTCCATACTTGCAAAGGCTATAAGCCCGATGTTCATCAAAGCACATCTTCCTGGCTAAGCCGGCCTGCATGCTTGGCTCTGCCATATATTCGTTTCTCAGAATCCCGGGCAGAGTATTGCGAGGAATAAATTAATGATTTAGTGATGTCCTTCCTTACAAGCTGTCTCACAGTTCTGTGGTCAAACCTGTTGGGTGGGTAAATCACAGGTTAGTGAGAGGGATAGATTGAACTGACCCAGTGAGGAGCTCTAAAGTGCGACCAATTTGGCTTCCCAAGTTCTCTTAGCAAAACAAATGTATTGTATTATTCTTTATTGTTGGCCATAAAATACTGTAAAAACACCAGCAAATCAGATCCAAATGATTTTAATTTTGGAAATCTGTTYCAAAGTATTGCCACCCATAATAGAGAGATATACACTCAGTGGCCAGTTTTTTAGGTACACCCATCTACACTGAACAAAAMATATAAACGCAACAATATCTAAGATTTCACTGAGTTACAGTTCATATAAGAAAATGTGTCAATTGAAATAAATAAATGAGGCCCTAATCTATGGATTTCACATGATTGTGCACACAGATATGCATCGGTTGGTCACAGATACCTTAAAAAAAGTAGGAGCAAAGATCAGAAAACCAGTCAGTATCTGGTGTGACCACCATTTGCTTCATGCAGCGTGACACATCTCCTTCGCATAGAGTTGATCAGGCTGCTAATTGTGGCCCGTGGATTGTTGTCCAACTTCTCTTCAATGGCTGTACAAAGTTGCTGGATATTGGCGCGGGGGGGGGGGGGGGGGGGGGGGGGGGGGGGGTGTGGGGAGGGGGGTAAAAAACGTTTAATTTGTTTTGCTCAAAGAACTTGGGGAGTCAAATAAAATCGCTGTCAGTTGCTGGATAGTGGTGGGAACTGGAACACGCTGTCATACAATTCGATCCAGAACAAACCAAACATGCTGGATCGATACTGGAACCGGCGCGCCTGACACCAATGATCATATCACGCTCAAAGTCGCTTAGGTCACTCGTTTTGCCCATTGTAACGTTCCATCGAACGGTAACGGAATGCCTCGATGCCTGTCTGCCTAATTTATATAGTAAGCCATTGCCATGTGACTAATGTCTGTAGGAGCTAACCATTTTTGTGAATGGGGTGGTATACCTAATTAAAGGTCCACTGAGTATATGGGATTGTATGCAAATGTAAGCAAGGTAATTATATTCCGGCCACATGACCATCCACTCAAAAAAAAGTTGGCAAGTGGCTGATTTTACTAGATGAACCCTGCCCTAGAGAAAAAAGTGAGTGCAGATTCAGTAGCGTCATAGTTGTGCGCGTTAACGATTTGTTTACACTTTGTTCAGTCATTTTACCTCATTGGCTGACTTTACTAGTATATCCAAACATTTGGTGGCACAGAAAGAAAGGAAAAAGGGGTAGTTTCTTCAGGAGATCAGTGTTCATAGCATAGCAATGAATGAATGACAGATCTTTTGCATGTCATCATTACAAACCTGACGTTTTTAAAGAGACAGTGTACAATTTTCAAATGTAATGCATCTCAATAGGAAAATACCATAGTGCTTTTACACAATGTAGAAACCTAATATTCAACAAATGACTTTGTACTGTCAATAACAGGTATCAACATTTGAGCTTTTATAATAAACTAATGTCTTTACAGTGTTACGTATTAGTTTCTAAGGCACAACATGTGCTTCAAAAGTAGACAGAAGTCATATAGGCCCAAGGCTGTAACTCAATTAAAAATATATTTTCTGGTGCTCCTAAATGTCATGTGRCGCTCCTAACTGTGTGGTTGCTTGACTGAGAAAGACACAGAGGAGAACCAATCAGTAAAAAAAACACATCCCCTTCGTTACGGATGCATCGTACCGACAACATCAAAATAGCCTTTCCAGACTCTGAAGTCAGGAGGACTTCGAGTTAGGTGTTAGCCAGACTAACTCAGGACAGCAAATAGCTACAATCAAAGCAGGTGGCTCTAAAACTCATTGACGACTGACAATACCAAATTAACTGCACCCATTACAGAACAAAGGTATTTTGACGACACCATCCGGTGCAAAGTTCTAAATGGTTTACGAACGAGAAGGCCTTCCGTCTCATCATCCTTCGACAGTGACCTTCACTTTTATCAAGTAACCGTTTCCTCTCAAACCTTCTACCTCCAGGAAAACACAGACCTCGAAGTAAAAGTCACATTGAAGAAAAAAAAATTTCTTCAAATGTTTTCATGTTACGTCGTATCCGAATTTGTTATATAACCAAATCAAATCAAGTTATTTAAGTAAGCCCTTCGTACATCCAGCTTAATACTCTCAATGTCTACAGAACACCCAGCCTAAACCCACACAAGCAAGGCAATTGCAGCGTGTAGAAGCACGTGCTAGAAAGACTCCCTAGAAAAGGCAAAACCTAGAAACCTAGAGAGGAACCAGCTATGAGGAGGTGGCCAGTCCTCTTCTGGCGTGTGCCGGTCGGGAGATTATAACAGAACATGCCAAGATATTCAATATTGTTCATAAAAGACACAGCATGAGTCAAATAATAACAGAGTAAATGTTATTATAACCCATCGTGTCTTTACATGTGTTATCATAACCCAAGACATGACATGTACAGACCTGTGTAGATTGGTTTCTAACTTGTACCTTCCTAGAATATCCGCAAATGCTCTCCACCAGCCCCCTGTTCTTTGTCTTCTTCCTTACTCTTCCGTGAGCAGCTACCGAGTGATTTTTCTGCCCGTGCAGAAATGGCAAAGTTGTGAAGATGTGGAGTTGAATCCTAGTTCTGTCTCTGTCCCTCTCCTGCCTGGCAGATGAAGCTATGGAGCCAGCAGATCGTTCTGGAGTCCGTCCCTGAGCCTCCGACTCAGAGACACACAGAACCCATAATGCTTTTGTACATATCCTCATCAGTACAGTTGGCGTGATGTACAGTGCCTCAGAAAGTATATCACACCCTGACTTTTCCTCATTTTTTGTGTTACACCCTGAATTTAAAATGGATTAAATTAGATTTTGGCCTACACAGAATTTGACCATAATGTCAAGTGGAATTAATGTTTTTAGACATTTTTACATTAATAAAAAAGAAAAGCCTGAAATGTCTTGAGTCAATAAGTTATTCAACCTCTGTTATGACAGGCCTAAATACGTTCAGTAGTACAAATGTGCTTAACAAGTCACATAATCGTTGCACGGAACTCTTGTGTGCAATTAATAGTGTTTAACATCATTTTTGAATGAGTATATCATCTCTGTACCCCCACACGTAATATTATCTGTTACGTTCCCTCAGTCGAGCAGTGAATTTCAAACACAGATTTATCCAAAAGCCAAGGAGTTTTCCAAACATCTCTAAACAACAGGAACTTTTGGTAGATTGGTAAAAAAAATAAAAAGCATGACATTAAATATCCCTTTGAGCATGGTGAAGTTATTATTTACACTTTTGATGGCGTATCAATACACCCAGCCACTACAAAGATCGAGGCGTCCTTCCTAACTCAGTTGCCGGATAAGAAGGAAACAAATGGGGACTTTAAAACAGTTMATGTGACATGAGAAAACTGAGGATGGATCAACAACATCGTAGTTACTCCACAATACTAATCGAATTGAAAATGTGGCAAAGAAATAAAAAATGTGTCCTGAATACAAAGTGTTATGTTTGGGGCAAATCCTATATAATACATTACCAAGTACCACTCTTCATATTTTCAAGTATAGTGGTGGTTGCATCRTGGTATTGGTATGCTTGTCATCGGCAAGGACTAGGGAGTTAATTTAGGATAAAAATAAACTGAATAGGCAAATTCCTAGAGGAAAATCTGGTTCATTCTGCTTTCAAACAGACACTGGGAGACAAATTCACCTTTCAGCAGGACAATAACCTAAAAGACAAGGCCAAATATACATTGGAATTAGTTATCAAGACAACATTGAATGTTCCTGAGTGGCCAACTTGACAGAGCTTGAAGAATTTAAAAAAGAATATGCAAATATTGTACAATCCATGCAAGCAAAGCTCTTAGACACTTACCCAGAAAGACTCACAGCTGTAATCTTTGCCAAAGGGGATTCTGACATGTATTGACTACTTATGTAAATTAGATATTACAGTATTTATTTTTCAATCAACTTGCAAAMATTTCTAAAAACATGTTTTMAATTTGTCATGATGGGGTATTGTGTGTAGATGGGTGAGAGAAAAATAATCAATTTAATCCATTTTGAATTCAGGCTTTAACACAAAATGTAGAATTAGTCACGGCGTATGAATACTTTCTGAAGGCACTGTATATATAGGACAGTGGGTAGAGGAAATTTGTGACTCCAACATGGGGGGTCACAATACGATGTAGTGRGACAAAAAAGTTACTTTATATAAAACCAAATCAAATCAAATGTTATTTGTCACATGCGCCGAATACAACAGGTGTAGAACTTACAGTGAAATGCTAACTTGCAAGCCCTTAACCAACAATGCTTTAAGAAGTTTTAAGAAAAATAAGTGTTAAGTAAAAATTTGATTAGTAAAAATCAAAAAATATATAATAAATGAATGTAAAAAAATTCAACGGCAACAGTAAAATAACAATAGCGAGGCTATATACAGGGGGTACTGGGGCAAAGTCAATGTGCGGGGGCATGAGTTAGTCGAGGTAATTGAGGTAATATGTGCATGTAGGTAGAGTTAAAGTGACTATGCATAGATAATCAACAAAGAGTTGCAGCAGCATAAAAGAGGGGTCTAGGTAACCCTTTGATTAGTTCTTTTGGACCTAGACTTGGCGCTCCGGTACCGCTTGCCGTGTGGTAGTAGAGAGAACAGTCTATGACTAGGGTGGCTGGAGTCTTTGACAATTTTTAGGGCCTTCCTCTGACACCGCCTGGTATAGAGGTCCTGGATGGCAGGAAGCTTGGCCCCAGTGATGTACTGGGTGGGCCGTACGCACTACACTCTGTAGTGCCTTGCGGTCGGAGGCCGAGCAGTTAAAATACCAGGCAGTGATGCAACCAGTCAGGATGCTCCGATGGTGCAAGCTGTAGAACCTTTTGGATCTGAGGATCCATGCCTAATCTTTTCAGTCTCCTGAGGGGGAATAGGTTTTGTCGTGCCTCTTCACGACTGTCGGTGTGTTTGGACCATGATGTTCCTTGGTGATATGGACACCAAGGAACTTGAAGCTCTCAACCTGCTCCACTACAGCCCCGTCGATGAGAATGGGGGTGTCTCTGTCCTCCTTTTCCTGTAGTCCACAATCATCTCCTTTGTCTAGATCACCTGAGGGAGAGGTTGTTGTCCTGGCACCACACAGCCAGGTTTCTGACCTCCTCCCTATAGGCTGTCTCATCGTTGTCGGTGATCAGACACTGTTGTGTCATCGCAAACTTGATGATGGTGTTGGAGTCATACCTGGCCATGCAGTCATGAGTAAACAGGGAGTACCGGAGGGGACTGAGCACACACCCGAGTGGCTGCCGTGTTGAGGATCAGCGTGGCGGATGTGTTGTTACCTCCCCTTACCACCTGGGGCGGCCAGTCAGGAAGTCCAGGATTCAGTTGGAGAGAGGTGTTTAGTCCCAGGGTCCTTAGCTTAGTGATGAGCTGAGGGCACTATGGTCTTGAACGCTGAGCTGTAGTCAATTAATAGCATCTCACGTAGGTGTTACTTTTGTCCACGTAGGATGTTGAGTGCAATAGAGATTGCATTACTGTGGATCTGTTGTGGTGGTATGCAAATTGGAGTGGGTCTAGGGTTCCTGGATAATAATGTTGATGTGAGCCATGACCAGCCTTTCAAAGCACTTCATGGCTACAGACGTGAGTGCTACGGGTCGGTAGTCATTTAGGCAGTTCCTTAGTGTTCTTGGGCAAGGGACTATGGTGGTCTGCTTGAAACATGTTGGTTTACACTCAGTAAGGGACAGGTTGAAAATGTCAGTGAAGACACTTGACAGTTGGTCAGCGCATGTTCGGAGTACACGTCCTGAAAATCTGTCTGGCCCTTGTGGCCTTGTGAAAGTTGACCTGTTTAAAGGTCTTACTCACATTGGCTACTGAGAGGGTGATCACACAGTCATCTGGAACAGCTGATGCTCTCATGCATGTTTCAGTGTTACTTGCCTCGATGCGAGCATAAAAGTAATTTAGCTCGTCTGGTAGGCTCGTGTCACTGGGCAGCACTAGGCTGTGCTGCCCTTTGTAGTCTGTAGTAGTTTGCAAGCCCTGCAACACCCGACGAGCGTCGGAGCCGGTGTAGTATGAATAGTCCTGAATTGACCCTTTGCCTGTTTGATGGTTTGTTGGAGGGCATAATGGATTTCTTTAAGCTTCCGGGTTAGAGTCCCGCTCCTTGAAAGCGGAGCTCTACCCTTTAGTTCAGTGGGATGTTGTCTGTAATCCATTGGTTCTGGTTGGGGTATGTACGTACGGTCACTGTGGGGACGACGTCATCGATACTTTATGATGAAGCCAGTGACTGATGTGGTGTACTCCTCAATGCCAACGGAAAAATCTCGAAACATATTCCTGTCTGTGCTTGCAAAACAGTCCTGTAGTTTAGCATCTGCTTCATTTGACCACTTTCTCATTGACCAAGTCACTGGTGCTCCTCGCTTTAGTTTTTGCTTGTAAGCAGGAACCAGGGAGATAGAATTATGATCAGATTTTCCAAATGGAGGGCGAGGGAGAGCTTTGTACGCGTCTGTGTCTGTGGAGTAAAGGTGGTCTAGAGTTTTTTTCCCTCTGGTTGAAATTTAACATGCTGGTGGAAATGAGGTTAAACGGATTTAGTTTCCCTGCATTAAAGTCCCCGGCCAAAAGGAGATGAGCTTTTCCTGTTTGCTTATGGCCCGTATACAGCTCATTGAGTGTGTCTTAGTGCCAGCATCGGTTTGTGTGGCGTGAACAATAGGAAAATGCCTTACTAATTAACAAACACAAATAACATTTCGGTTAAGGGGCTTGTACATATGACCTTTATGATTCTACTGATTTAAAAGCACTTAGTCTTCAGATTTTTTTTCTATTTGACATTTAAACTGGGTGGTTCGAGCCCTGAATGCTGATTGGCGACATCCATGGTATATCAGACCGTATACCACGGGTATTAGACGAAACACTTATTTTTACTGCCCTAACCTCGTTGGTAACCAGTTTATAATAGCAATAAGGCGCCTCGGGAGTTTGTGATATACGGCCGAATATACCACAGCTAAGGGCTGTATCCTGGCTCTCCGYGTTGTGTCGTGCTTAAGAACAGCCTGTAGCCATGGTATATTGGCCATATACCACAMCTTCTCGGTCCTTGTTGCTTAATGAGCTATGGTTACATGGGAGGTGTTGTAGTTCTGGCCATTTGAAATGTTGAACGTGTTGTTTTAATGCAGGATGAGTTGGAAAGGTATCCTGTTTCATCTATCCATCGTTGTGACGCTATCCTCACTGAGAAACAATTCCCATCCCTTCTTTTACTCAATATCTGTTGGGGGAAAACGTCTGGTTATTACCACACAAATACTTGCTTGTTAACAAGGTCAAAGAGGTCTCTTTCAGAATGATCCATAAGTATTACCCTGTGGATCATTACCTGAAGAAACTCAAAAAAGACATTAACATTGATTGTACTTTTTGTGGTGAGCATCCAGAAACAGTTTCRCATGTATTTTGGCATTGTCTACATGTAAAACAATTATGGAAAGATATTCACAGTTTTATAATTGTTAATATTCTTGATGACTTTTGTTTGTTATGGCAGGATGTGCTGCTAGGTTTCCTTAACCATAATAAAGATAAAGAAAAACGATTTTACCTCATAAATCTAATTATGCTAATGGGAAAATGTCATATTCATAAATGTAAATTCACTAATAAAAAACACTCTTCCGTGGTTTCTATAAGGAATTCGAGCAGTACATTAAGACCATTCTACATTCTTCCAATATGTCACGTTCCTGACCTGTTTTCTCTTATTTTTGTATGTGTTTAGTTGGTCAGGGCGTGAGTTGGGGTGGGCATTCTATGTTACGTGTTCTATGTTTAGGTTCATTGTTTGTTAGCCTTATATGGTTCTCAATCAGGGACAGGTGTTATTCATTTCCTCTGATTGAGAATCATATATAGGTAGGCTGTTTCACTCTGTTTGTTTGTGGGTGGTTGTCTCCTGTGTCTGTAGCGCCACACGGGACTGTTTCGGTTTGTTTGTAGTCTGTACCTGTTCGTGCATTCTTCGTGTATATGTAAGTTCTTATGTTCAGGTCGGTCTGCGTTTGTTTGTTATTTTGTAAATTATCAAGTGTAGTTCGTGTCAGTGTTCGTCTTGTCAAATAAATTCATGATGTCTACATTCAACGCTGCATTTTGGTCCGACCCTTACTCCTTCTCCTCATCCGAGGAGGAGGAATTAGACAGCCGTTACACAATAAGAAAGCTGTTAAATCAATCAATATGTTGTGTCTTTGTATAATCTGTAATTTGTTGTATCCTCTAGCATATGTTATCGTTGTCTATTTATGTACTTATTGTATGTATAAAGACTTTTCTACATTGGCAATATATAAATAATAAAAACCCTTCTTTTACTCGTCTGCCAGAATGCACCTGCAGACAGACACATACACAGAGAGATTTAAAAGATAATAGATACTTTTAAGGAAGTAGAAATGTCCCACAGCCATGGATTACTTTTACGTTGTTTACCTCTGTGCATCACTGTCATTCATTCTCAGTTCCTATATGGATGTCCGCCAAAGTGAAAGTATGCACATGTCAGACTGAAAGCGAGAGAGAGAGAGAGAGAGAGAGAGATGGATGGGAGTGAGTGAGCAGCTGAGAACTATAGAGGACAGACTCGTTTGACCGGTTTTACATAACTTAAGGTGTGACTGAGAGAACAAGGCCATTGTGGTTGGGAGGAGAGGAGGGAGAATGGTGGCAGTTCACTGACGCAGGCTTGATACTCAGAATTACTTTGAAACCCACAGTTAAAAGGACATTTAAAGGACACACAGAAAAGGTAAGATATCATGTAGATGCTACCTGGTGTATATTTTTTAAATGATGCACTGCATTGGAATGCACATTKTTGAGTAGATAGTACTTTGTGTACAGTACAATCCTAGAAAAAAAGGTGCCATCTAGAACCTTGCAGRGTTATTTGACTGTCCCCATAGGATTTTTTATGGAAGACCCTGTTACAGAGTGTAGTGTAAWTGCTTATTTTAAGCTGGATCATGTTGTTGTACTGTATTGTATTGGTGTATGCTTTAATTCTGTAATGTATTGATTGTTGCTGCCTTCTTTGCCAGCTCTCCCTTGAAAAAGAGACTATGGGTCTCAATGGGCGTTTCCTGGTTAAATAAAAGTTAAAAAAAATAAAAATAGGAAAACCCTTTGAAGAACCGTTTTTTGTTCCCATGTAGAACYGTTTTGGGTTCCATGTACAACCCTCTGTGGAAAGGGTTCTTACATTTTTAAGGCTGCCCAGAGAGGACGTTGTTTTTATGGGCAGAGGCAACTCATTCCATTCTGAGGCTCCAGTATACAAGAAAGTACCTTTCCCAGCATTAATCCTGAACCTGTATAAGCACACATCAGCAACAYCTTATCTGGTGCTGTGATTGTGTGCATCCCTAACACGGGGAAAGTAATCACTTAAATATCTGGGCACAGGACCATAAATACTCCTGTAAACCAAACCTAGTCTCATCTGGGACACCCTAGCCTCAACAGGCAGCCAGTTTAGTTCCTGAAAGCAGCTCCTGCCTATGTGAGTACGTGGACTCACCTTCAATACTACCCTGATCAACTTATTCTGGGCTACCTGGAGCTTCCCCTTCATAAGTTTAGATAAGCCCCCAAACCAGGAAGTACTAGCATAGTCAAAATGGCATTGAATGAGGACAGTAGCTAGCACTTTCATGGAGTCCTTATCAAGCAGCTTGGACTTTCTAGCCAAAAACTTAGGTCCTGGCATTAACCTTCCTTAGCACTTTATTGGCCATGCTCACACCTCCCAAGCTTCCATCAAGGATACATATTGTTTTAGTAGTCAGCACCTCGCCCCCTAATTCCACACTGATTTTAGAGAACCTACTCAATTTAGGTCTGGATCCAAAAATAATTGCCTCAGTTTTCCCTAAGTGCAGAGATAGCTTATTATCTYCAAGCCATTTGCTAATGTTAGTAAGCTCTGTGCTTAGTATGCTCTCCAACATAGTTTTACTTTTGTGAGACATCAGAAGTGGAGAGTCATCCGCATAAAGAAAAAGACAGCAAGAACAAGCATCTTTCATATCGTTAATATACAATAAAAACAGCCCAAGCACGCTCCCCTGCGGAACGCCACAACTCATTGGTTTTGCCTGAGACAGTGAACCTCTACTACTTGCTCCCTTCCTGATTTATAGGACTTTACCCAGCCTAGAGGGATACTGCTTAACCCCAGTGCCTCCAGTTTGGAGATTAGGAGACAGTGTTTAACTGTATCAAAGGCCTTCTGTAGCTCAAGCAGTACCATTCCACACAGATTTCCCTCATCAATCTCTTCCCTGATGAAGTCAGTCAAGTAAAGTAGACATGAATCAGTGGAGTATGTTTTTCTAAAACCCGACTGAAAATCATACATTAGACCCTGTTTGTTAACATATTCATACATTTGCTCATGTACAATTCTCTCCAGGATCTTTGATGTTACACAGAGTATAGATACAGGCCTATAATTCCCAGGGTCAGACTTTATCCCCTTCTTATACAGAGGTATAACTTTAGCTTGTTTCATGTCCCTGGGAAAGGTACCTTGTTCAAGAGAGAGATTAACRATATGCGTAATACAAGGGCCAATTAGCTCAGCAGAATCTATAAGAAACCTTGCAGGAATATTATCCAGGCCTGTGGCTTTGGAGCATTTAAACTCTGGCAGCATACTGACTATTTTGGCTGTTGCTACCTTTGCAAAAGAAAAAGAGTTTGGCTGAACCTCTAACTCTACATAATACTTCTTGACTTGGTTGCTTCCATACAAACCAGAACTGGTGGGCAGCTTGCTGGCAACAGAAGTTAAAAAAAGAGTTGAATTCATTGGCAACCTCTGCTTTTTCATATACCATCTCCCCCCTGATGTTCAGTCCAATACTGTTTAGTTTGTTTTTTGGTAGTACTACTACAGCCTAGTTCCTTAAATGATTTCCAAAGCTTTTTAGGGTCATTTTTGTTCTCAATTATTTTCTCAGCAAAGTAACCCCTCCATCCTGCTCTGTGATTCATTTCTGTGATGTTTATATAGGACAAAATCATGCTGCTCTTGAGTTCTTACAATTTTTAAAGGCCTTATTCCTTGCCTGGATAGATTCTAGAATCTCATGATTAAACCAAGGGCTAGATCTCTGCTTTACCCTGACCCGTCTAATGGGAGCCATCACATTCACCACATTAAGRAATCTACATTTAAAGGCTTCCCAGGCACTGTCTACCCCTACACAATCTAGCACAGGTGACCAGTCAATTTTACCCACTTCCTCCCTAAACTTTTCAACACAGTATTTTTTGAGTCCTCTGATTCTAACGGTTTTGTGACACTTAAGTATATCTTTAAAAATCCTCCTTGTGCAAAATGTAATAAAATGATCACTGATTCCATAGACTATTACTGCACTCTGCMATATTTTAGATTKATCAGACACCAATATTAAGTCAATTGTACTTTGCACTGTTTCACATATCCTGGTGGGATCTTTTATCATTTGGGTCAGAGYAAGTGATCTACAAAAGTGCATAACTACATTGTGGGTTGGGCTATTCTTTTTGCAGACATCAGTATTGAAATCCCCTAACAAARGTATTTCGTTCAACAGGGAATCATTACAGTTTGACAACACAATTTCAATACCTTCATAGAATGCATTCTGCTTCGGCGGCCTATAACAACCCCCCAASAAAATCGGCTTGGTTTTGGGAAGGCAGATATCCAGCCAGACAATCTCCAGATCAGCGTTTAAATCCGATCTGACGTTAAAAGCAATGTCTGATCTTACCAACACACATATTCCCCCACCGTTCCGATTCCGATCCTTCCTGACAACAAAGTAATTACTTATCTCAATTTCTGAGTCACAAACAGATGAATCCAACCATGTCTCAGTAAAACATAAGACACCTCTGATTTGCAAAACAGGCGTATCTCATCGATCTTCGGTAGTAGGCTTCGGACGTTTAAGTGCACAAAATGTAAGCCCTTCTTCCCAAAGGCCTCATTGAATTCCCGATCCACTTGTAACTCGCCTCCCACTGCRYTKCCATCTTCCCACTGCACTGCCTCYGGTCGCCTCTCTGTCGCCATGGAGCACCCCTCCCCAGGTGCTACTCCATCGTCCTCAACACCGTGCCCCCGTCACTCGCCTCTGGTGGCCTCCGCTTCGCTCCACCATTCTTTCCAAATCCGAAGTGCTGGATGCCATCAAAAGTGTTTGCATGACAGAGAAGTTGCTGAGAATGTACCATTCTTTCATCTTCGGGAAAGCCGAAGAACCCTTTTGGAACCCTTYYYCCCCCCCAAGAGTTGATGTATGTCTTCGAGGGTTAGCAAACAGACTAATGTCTGACAATGTCTTGACCTGTAAACGTGACAGAACTATTTATCTGTCTAAATCTGTTGTTCCAAGTCTGTCTAAAGTTGTTGAGGAATACATTTGCTTTGTCATTTTAGCTCTAGATAGTTTTATATGTGAGTTAACGTGTATTARTCACACTAGGCCTACGTCAATATTGATATGTGTACCTCTGCTTGTTAAATCTTACATTCAATTGTTTTACAGTACCTTTTTTACTACATTATCACTGATCAAGATTGTTTGTGCTTTCATTTCAAGACCTCCTATTGTAACCCTATTGTGCACATTTGAGAGGGAGGTGGTGGGTGCCTTTGAATCATTATTTACCAAGGAAATGAAATATGTCACAGTTCCATGTGCATTTACTGAAGGGTGTTGAATTAAGGGTTGCTATTAGCAACAGTCATGACCTAAGTCTTGGGAACAGCATTTTTTGCATGAATCATATTCATGATAGTGGCAGGCCTTTGCTGGAAGTAGCTTCATTTGTGTTTTATCTGCTGGATTCCAACCATATAGTCAAATTACAAAGTTGCTTTACAAAAACGATCCCTTGAAGGTAGAAAGGTGCATGATACAGTATGAGTGCCCTGGTTAAAAAAAATCTCTCTCCTTTTCCTCCAGACTTCCTCCGATAGACTCTGTTCTTCCCCAAAATAACAAAGCAGCAATGATGGACCCCTACCGAATTCCGAGCCCCCCCATCCCACATGCTCCCAACCCCCCGCCTTTCAACCCTCCACCTTACCCAGGAATCAGAGGTATGTCGATGGGAACCATCCTTTTTGTTTGAGAGCCAATGTTTGTGCATGCTCTGGCAAATTACATGTTTGCCATGTCAATGAAATGCTTTGAACCGAATTGGCTAAAAGGAGGAGAGTGGGGAAGAGAGAGGAAGAGAGAGAGAGAGGGGAGAAATTAGGCACTGGCAGAGGTATTTAAGGTAAAAGTTCTTCAGGAATACAGAGTTTACATTGTGTGTGTTGGGGGAAGGTGTGTGGGGAGTTAGAGTGGGCAGGAATTRTGAATGCAGGAAATTCCAACTAGGCAATGAATGGAAATGGATGCGAGGCATATTCCCTTCTGTCCTCAACAGCGAATGGTGTAAACGGCGGCCAACCTCAGCCTGATATTTCTTTTCTACGAGCTGAGAGAGAAGTGGTATGTAATAATATTATCATACACTTTACAATTTCAATACTGTATGTTTTAATCACAATTTTACTGTAGGGTTAACATGTGTCTTTTTCATGCGTCTCAATTTTAGGGGATCCTTAATCACTGTTTCGATGACATTGAGGTCTTCATGGCAAAGCTACAACAGACTGCAGTGGCTGCCGCAGTTTTAAGCCAGAGGAAGAAGAAAAAGCAGAAAAGTCGCAATCAAACAGCAGAGGGTAAGAGGGATAAGGAATTTGTTTTTGTTTTGTCCTAAGCTACTCACAAACCCTATAGGGCTCAAGATTCACACGAGCAACAATATGTTTGCTAGCCACGTGACCTCCTGAACTGGTTCATCTCAGGATGCCGTTCAAAGTTAAAATGGCATGCTGAAAATCATTGATTTTTCCCCCCTGCCTTTTCTCCTGAATATAGAGGACTTGCTTACTGCAAAAGCTTGCCCTCCACCTGAAGAAGAATTCATGGATATCTTCCAAAAATTCAAATACTGCTTCAGTCTTCTGGTGAGTAAAAGGAAACATTGCCACTACTATGTCAACGAAACAGTTTAAGATAGTGTACTCGTCATATTTCTTTCCAGGCTCGTCTCAAGTCTTCCATCTCCAACCCATCTTCAGAAGAGCTGCTCCACCATGTGTTCAAACCTCTGGATATGGTGAGTCAACAATGATAACCTTTATACCCATTGCTTATTCTCTGGCTGGGAAAGGCCTACAGAGGGAGAGAGCTATGGGGACAACACAAGATTATATCTTTATAACTACAAGGGGGAACCAAAAGTAGTATATTTAAAAATAACTTTTATATGATCATTAGTATCCTTGTTATGTCATCTCAATTATGAAATTAGACAGGTGAGTGATACTCATATTTAAGGACTAAATTCATCAGTATGTTTAGAAAGGATACCCATTGCTTATGCTCTGGCTCTAAGAGGCCCACAGAGGAAAAGAGCTATGGGGACAACACCTGTTGCTATTGTTGTCAACACAGGATTATATCTTTATAACTACAAGGGACCCAAAAGTAGTATCTTTAAAAATAACTTTTTCTCTTTTCATTAGTATCCTTGTTATGTCATCTCAATTATGAAATGAGATATGTGAGTGATTTTCATATTTAACAGCTAAATTCGTGAGTATGTTTAGAAATGTCATGTTGATACCTTGTTACATACTTACTAGGCTATTGTACGTAGGCTATGTCTATGCTCTGTCTAGTATGTCTGTCCATATATAGTTTGTGTATTGATACACATGTACAGTGCCTTCAGAAACTATTCACACCCCTTGACTTATTCCAGATTTTGTTGTGTTACAGCCTGAATTCAAAATGGATTAAATAGATTTTTTCTCTCTCGCCTATCTACACACAATAGCCCATAATGACAAAGTGAAAACATGCTTTAAGAAATTTCTGCAAATTTATTGAAAATGAAATGCATATCTCATTTTGCACAAGTATTCACACCCATGAGTCAATACTTTGTAGAAACACTTTTGGGAACAATTACAGATGTGAGTCTAAGAGCTTTCCATAGATTTTCAAGTAGATTTAAGTGAAAACTGTAACTCAGGAACATTCACTGTCTTCTTGGTAAGGAACTTCAGTGTAKATTTGGCCTTGGGTTTTAGATTATTGTCTTGCTGAAAGGTGAATTCATCTTCCAGTGTCTGGTGGAAAGCAGACTGAACCAGGTTTTCCTCTAGGATTGTTCCTGTGCTTAGCTCCATTCCGTTTATTTTTTATCCTGAAAAACTCCCCAATCCTTAATGATTACAAGTATACCCATAAAAAAAAGTATATATATATATTTTTTAAACATTTTCTCCCCCATTTCGTGGTATATTCAATGTCTGCTTTGTTATTTTTACCCATCTACCAATAGGTGCCCTTCTTTGCAAGGCATTGGAAAACCTCTCTGGTCTTTGTGGTTGAATCTGTGTTTGAAATTGACTACTCAACTGAGGGACCTTACATATAATTRTATGTGTGGGGTACAGTCTTTTAAAAATCTTGTTAATTTACTCCCGAACTTATTTAGCCTTGCCATAAAGGAATGAGTACTTATTGGCTCAAGACATTTCAGGTTTTCATTTTTTATTAATTTGTAAAATTTTCATAAAACAGAATTCCACTTTGACAATATGGGGTATTGTGTGTAGGCCAGTGACAGACAATTTAAACATAATCCATTTTAAATTTAGGCTTTTACACAAAATGTGGAAAAAGTCAATGGGTGTGAATACTTTCTGAAGTCACTGTATGTTTGCCTACAGGCAAGTATGCATTTTGTAGAAAAATTGTAATGGTTTTCAACACGGGGGGAAAACGTTCCCGGAAAAATATTTTTGATATTTTGAGGGCTGTTCAATATTTGCACAAGGCAGTGCACCCAGTGTGTTATCACAGATGGAAACTTTGGTCACATTTTGTTAGCATAAACATTTTAAACAGACTCATAAGAAGAAGACATGTTGAGCCAAATAAGATACAAGACTGCTAAGTATGAGAGTTTAGACTAATGAAAGATGGTACTTATAGGAAATAACCTTGTTCAGGTGTGCCAGTTTACACAGACTTGGTTGGCACACTAAGAACTGCCTGCCTATAAAACTATGAACTATGAACTCCATGATGGAATAGAGGGAGGAGTTACAAAAATGGGCAACCTGGCACACCTGCATGGAAACAGGGAGAAACCCGAGAGAGAGGTGTGACGGCTTGCTTATCTGTAGCATTGTGTCTGCTGAGAGGGCTGGGAGGGTGAAACCTCACATGACCCTCTTGACCCTGGCTATCATGGTCAGCTCACTCAAACATTTGGTTCTCTCTATGCTGATACTCAGTGGCCAGYTTATTAGGTACACCACCCAGTCACAAAAATGGTTCGCTCATACAAACAATGAGTCATACTCCCATGGCTTTCTATAATAAGCAGGCAGAAAGGCATCGAGGCATTCAGTTAACGTTCAATTGAATGATAGAAGGGGGAAAAACGAGTGAATTAAGCGATTTTGAGCGTGGTATGATCGTTGGTGCCARGCGCGTCGGTTCCAGTATTTCAGAAACGGACAGCCTGTTGGGCTTTTCACGCACGACAGTGTCTAGGGTCTACAGAGAATGGTGCGAGGAAGAAAAAAAACCAGAGTCAGCGGCAGTCCTGTGGGCGAAAACAGCTCGTTGATGAGAGGTCGAAGGAGAATGGAAAGAATCGTGCAAGCTMACAGGCGGGCCACAAACAGTGTTGTGCAGAATGGCATCTCGGAACGCACAACTCGTCGGTCCTTGTCACGGATGGGCYATTGTAGCAGACGACCACACTGGGCTCCACGCCGATCAGCTAAAAACAAGAAGTGGCTCTAGTGGGCACGCYATCACCAACACTGGACAATTGAGGAGTGGAAAAACACTGTCTGGTCTGACGAATCCCGGTTCCTGTTGCATCATGCTGGCGTAGGCCCCATCCTACCTGGTGTCAACGGTACAGGCTGGTGGCTTTGGTGCAATGGTGTGGGGTAGTGGGCTAATGGCGGTGGTGTAATGTTTCTTGGCACACGTTAGATCCCTTGATACCAATTGAGCAACATTTTCATGCCCTGAAGAATTCAGGCTGTTCTGGAGGCAAATGGGGATCTGACCCAGTACTAGGTGTACATAATAAACTGGCCACAGTCATAGTGGGTTATACCAGTCAGTGATTGACAATATATTATAGGTTCAGTTTCAGACACAGATTAAGCCTACTCCTGGATTAAAAAACGCTTTCAATGGAGAATCTCCATTGAGAATTATTATTAGTCCAGGACTAGGCTTAATCTGTGTCTGTGAAAACCGGACCATAGAGTTCATTAGGCCTAGCTTGCMCTTCATAATGAATCTACTGTTGCAAATTCTCCAGTCAACCCATTCTTCCAATGATCCTGATCTAAACTGTGATCTCTTTCCTGTGTGGCCCCAGCTGGTGAGGACTATTGGGGGCCCAGCTTTAGGAGCCTCAGTGATCAGTCCTGCCCTGACCAACTCAGCCATATCCCTGCTTCAAGACAACCTGACCGAAGAGGAGAGGCAGATATGGACGGCCCTTGGGCCCCACTGGACACTACCCCAGTAGGTACTAAGTGCTTTGTGCCTCATGGACCCCTATGAACCCTTATGATGAATGAACTTTTGGCTATTTTTAATTSATCCCTTATTTTACCAGGTAAGTCAAATAACATTCTCATTTACAGCAACGACCTGGGAAATAGYTACAGGGGAGATGAATGAGCCAATTGTAAGCTGGGGTTGATTAGGTGACCATGATGGTATGAGGGCCAGATTGGGAATTTAGCCAGGCCCCCGGGGTTAACACCCCTACTCTTACGAAAAGTGCCATGGGATCTTTTAATGACCACAGAGAGTCAGGACACCCGTTTAACGTCCCATCCGAAAGATGGCACCCTACACAGGKTAATGGGATATTTTTTTAGACCAGAGGAAAAGTTGCTTCCTACTGGCCCTCCAACACCATTTCCAGCAGCATCTGGTCTCCCATCCAGGGACCGACCAGGACCAACCATGTTTAGCTTTAGAAGCAAGCCAGCAGTGGGATGCAGGGTGGTATGCTGCTGGCCAAATATTGAGTGTCGCAGTCTATAGTCCCACGTGATAGACCTGTATGGCTCTCTTTTCTGACACTGCGGCAAGCTGTGACAATTGCAAAACATGACATGAGACAGCATGACATGACRATGTCAATATTTAGTCAGCCAGTAACATGTGCCACTGAAATAGTACAGTACTGTGGAGAGAGATGACCTAATTCCTTTGGCTCATCTCAGTCAAGTTCTACACTGGTGATATTCTTACTCTCTCAACCTCTAAGTTCCCAGCTCAGAGGGCCCGTGGCCCCGTACACACCTGTGTTCCTGGACGGGTGGAAGCCAGAGGCCTCCAGGGCAGATGGGCAGGTTTGGGAAGATCCGGTCGAGTCACAACACAAACATGAAGCCTTGCGGGAAAAACAAAAGGTATGGAATATGAGATGTACATGATGTACATTGAGTTCACAAAGTGAGTAACATATGATTTTGCTCCTGACATCATCCTCTCCCTCTCTCCCCCCACGCCCCCTTCTCTCTCTTTGCTAATTCAGCTGCAGCCTACTCAGCCAGTTGGACCTCCAGTCGCCCCTATGAGCGATGAACCGTACGTTTTTAAGTCACCTTTGGATAAAAAAAAATATATAATTTTCGTATGGTTTACTTTTATTTTGTAGTAATATCAATCATCCACTCTTTCCCTCTCAGGTATGGCAGTGTCCTACCCCCTGAGGGAGAGAGGATGTACAGGTGCAGCTATRACTTTGTGGCCCGCAACAACAGTGAGCTGTCAGTACAACAGGGAGATACAYTGGAGGTAAATATCTGAAAAGTCATTAAGTGACATTACGTTAAATTAAACAGAACTATTCAGGAACATTCTTGAAAAATACACGCCTGGTAGCTAGTCTCTGTGCCACGTTTCCAGGGCTCTCTTAATGGTAAGACACACGGCTGATAAAGACCAAATCTGGTGCACAATCCGGTGATGTTGGTGATACTGTACAAAATCCATCGCTAGAATCAATCATATTTATTTATAAAGCACTTTTTTACATCAGCCGATATCTCAAAGTGCTGTACAGAAACCCAGCCTGAAACCCCAAACAGCAAGCAATGCAGACGTAGAAGCACGGTGGCTAGGAAAAACACCCTAGAAAGCCCAGAACCTAGGAAGAAACCTAGAGAGGAACCAGGCTTTGAGGGGTGCGAAGTCCTCTTCTGGCTGTGCCGGGTGGAGATTATAACAGTACATGGCCAAGATGTTCAAACGTTCATAGATGACCAGCAGGGTCAGATAATAATAATCACAGTGGTGTGTAGAGGGTGCAACAGGTCAGCACCTCAGGAATGAATGTCAGTTGGCTTTTCATAGCCGATCATTCAGAGTTAGAGACAGCAGGTGTGGTAGAGAGTCCAAAACAATAAATGTCTCCTCAATCAAACATTATTGCTTAATCAGGGTGTAACGCCAGAATTTGTACAACGCCAGAATTTGAGTGAATGGCTCTTACCTTGGCAACAACTTTCACTGCTAGAAATAGAAAATTGTGAGTTGCCAATACCACACGATTAAATCTATCACTTGTTTCGTTCTTCCTTAATTGTTCTCTGTATAAACATTGTCTCCTTTCCTTTTCTGTGTCAGGTGGTGGAGTCGTCCAAACGCTGGTGGAAGTGTCGTAATCGCTTCAACGAGGTCGGCTTTGTCCCCTTCAACATCCTGGAGCCAGTGTCTCACATCGAAAGCCCTGTCACCATGAGACCACCAAAGGTAACACACGCATGCACACACACAYGCCAATCCATGCCCATTCCTTTACTCACGCCCACATACTGGTATTCCCTTCATTGAGTCAATATCAATGATATTTTCAATGATGTTCACTCCTCTTTCCTTTCTCCTCTGCTCCGGGCCAGCCTCCAGTCTCGCCTGCCCTGACCAAGACTCACACTCCTCCGAGCCCTCCAGCCTTGAACCCTAGCTCCTTGACCCCAAGCCCCTCAGCCCACCACCGCCCTCCCCCACCATCATACAACCAATACATTCCAGCCGGAGATGAGACAGACAAAGGTATCACACTATACTGAGAGGCTTTATATTTCTGCACTGTGTCAGAGGAGCGACTCAGGCGCTGCACTATACAGAGACGCTTTTCTCTGTCGCGTGAATGTGTATGTGTGTGCACACGCAAGTGTGTGTGAGGGAGGCTCCAGAGAGGGGGAAAATGGTTGTCTGTTCCCTCTGTGTGTGAAAGACAAAAACAGGAGAGAACGACAGACAGTGCTTTCAGCTCTTATGTCTGCTCCGTTTTAACAAGATAAACCAGATAGACAACATACTGTAGACAACATATAGTAACAACTCTCCCTCTCCTCAGTCATGATGGTGAACGACGAGCTCCTCCAGAGACTGACCAACGGGAAGGCCAGCCTAAACAGGCCCCTGGTCATCCCTCGCTCCTCGGACACCTCGGTCCCCCTGGACTACCGCTCACCCCCCGAGGAGGTGGAGGAGTGGCTCAGGGGGAAGGGCTTCAGTGAGACGTGAGTTTGACGTGACCCCCACAACAAACATCCTATTCCAATCAGGGACCTATTCTGGTCAAATCAAATCAAACTGTCACATGCACCGAATACAAGTATAGACTTTACCGTGAAATGCTTACTTACAAGCCCTTAACCAACAGTGCAGTTCAAGAAGAGTTGAGAAAATATTTACCAAATAAACTAAAGTAAAAAAKAATAAAAAGTAACAATAACGAGGCTATATACAGGGGGTACCGGTACCGAGTCAGTGTGCGGGGRTACAGGTTAGTTGAGGTAATTTGGGGTCTCCCTGTGTGTCACTGACTTTGTGGACTTATAGTAACTCCAGGATTTCATTACATGTATTGTTTACTGATCAGTTCATAGGCATTCGTCGCAATATACYAATATTCATTTACTTTCTACCGAATCAATTGTTGAACCTGGACTAGTGCTCAAGACCTGGATTGAGTACTCATTGGATCTTTCTAGTTCTTACACAGAGATGACTCAGTTGTTCACAGATGATTGAATAGGATAGATAAATGAAGAGTAAAGACTGAGGCAAGTGACTTGACTACCTGTGTGCACCTCCCCCCTCAGGACGGTGACGTTACTGGGAAAGCTGACAGGAGCCCTGCTCTTCTCTCTGATCAAGGAGGACCTACGAGAAGTTCTACCAGACGAGGGTGCCAGAGTGTACAGCCAGCTCACTGTGCACAAAGCACTGTTGGAGGTACTGATCAGCCTATAATGCACATTATACATTACACGACCAAAAGAATGTGGACACCTGATCGTCGAACATCTCATTCTAAACTCATGGGCATTAATATGGAGTTGGTCCCCCCCTTTGCTTCCACAACAGCCTCCACTCTTCTTGGATGGCTTTCCACTATGTGTTGGAACATTGCTGTGGGGACTTGCTTCCATTTCAGCCACAAGAGCATTAGTGAGGTTGGGCACTGATGTTGGGCAATTAGGCTTGACTCGCAGTCAGCGTTCCAATTCATCGCAAAGGTGTTCAATGGGGTTGAGGTCAGGGCTCTTTTGCAGGCCAGTCAAGTTCTTCCACACCGATCTCAACAAACCATTTCTGTATAGAACTCGCTTTGTGCACGGGGGCATTCAATCAATCAAACAAATTTTTTTTTTTTTTTTTTACATCAGCCGATGTCACAAAGTGTTATACAGAAACCCAGCCAAAAACCCTAAACAGCAAGCAATGCACATGTAGAAGCACGGTGGCTAGGAAAAACTCCCTAGAAAGGCAGGAACCTAGGAAGAAACCTAGAGAGGAACCAGGCTCTGAGGGGTGGCCAGTCCTCTTCTGGCTGTCGGGTTGAGATTATAAYAGTACATGGCCAAGATGTTCAAACGTTCATAGATGACCATCAGGGTCAAATAATAGAGGGTGCCACAGGTCAGCACTTCAGAAGTAAATGTCAGTTGGCTTTTCATAACCGAGCATTCAGAGTTAGAGACAGCAGGTCCGGGACAAGGTAGCACATCCGGTGAACAGGTCAGGGTTCCATAGCCGCAGGCAGAACAGTTGAAACTGGAGCAGCAGCATGACCAAGTGGACTGGGGACCGCAAGGAGTCATGAGGCCAGGTAGTCCTAAGGCATGGTCCCAGTACTCAGGTCCTCCGGGAAGGGAGGGAATTAGAGGGAGCATACTTAAATTCACACAGGACACCGGATAAGACAGGAGAAATACTCCAGATATAACAGACTGACCCTAGACCCACTGACACAAACTATTGCAGCATCAATACTGGAGGCTGAGGCAGGAATGGTCGGGAGAYACTGTGGCCCCCAGTCCGACAATACCCCCAGACAGGACCAACCAAGCAGGATATAACCCCAAGCACCTTGCCAAAGCACAGCMSYCCACACCACTAGATGGATATCTTCAAACCACCAATTTACTACTGAGACAAGGCTGAGTATGGCCCACGAAGATCTCCCCCAAGGCACGAACCCGAGGGGGGTGCCCAACCCAGACAGGAAGACCACATCAGTGACTCAACCCACTCAATTGGATCTATATGGCAATCTGATGACTGCCATATAGATCCTATACAATTACTAATTATATGATGATTGCAGTGTGCCTCAGCATCATCTTACGTGTAAAACTAATACATTTCCCAAATTTGACTCCAGCTGCACACCGTTCAGAGTTTTAAATCCATAATGTCCCTGTTGTGTTGTCTTTCCATGTTTTCACCGACCATAACTTGTACCTGATTGAAATGCTGTTCTCCCAGGATGCCAAGAAGGCCACAGAGCTGGAGGCAGTGATGGAAAAGCAGAAGATGAAGGTGGATTTGAAACTGGAGAGGAGCACACTGTAAGACCCAAGTGTCAGACATCACGTACCATTCTCCTAAAAATGAAAAGACTCGTGCTGAAAGAGAACAATCCCTGCACACATACATGCACGCAAACACAATCACAAAGACAGGATCAAGACTATCTAACAAAAGTTAGATTCACTGTCGGGTGTAATATTATGCCGATATGAATTTTATGTAATTGGTGGCTCTTCAAGTCAGACTGGAGTCTTGCCTTTTGCTGTAAATGGTTGCTTTTAAGTTCAACTTAAGGGCAATTGTCCTCTGTTAAGCCAATAATCTTTGAGGTATTCTTGAATATTGTCTCCTTTCTATGTTGACTTGATTGAATCAATTGTACCATTTCCCCCTGCTATTTGCAGACCAACTTAAATTAATGTATACTTGTCTTGTTTATGTCCATTATTTATACACTCACAATATATTAGACAAGAAAGCCTTTTCTTCGATTAGAACTTCAGTTTTACACTTAGGCCCTGAGCAAAGATCTTAGGTAAGTACATTAATACAAWAAAAAAWWAAAAAAMYKGGRWTTTTWWTTMRGSYTYMARRMMAAAAAATCATCTTCCAGGAAGTAATACAAACAGACCTGACAAAGTCTACAGACGGCACACATTAGGAAAAGCAATGCATTCATTTATATATGTTTGCATCTAACTTCAAGTGACTGACATACATGAAGCAAAAAAGAAAGAACATTTACAAACTGCTGACTCAGCATCAACATATTGGAAAGTGAAATGGACATAAGCAGGTGCTGTGCTTAAGACATTGTTCCCAGCACCAAGTGTCATAGGCCAAAAACAGGGTAACGTAGCGACTACCAGGGCCACGTAGCAACGTAGTGGACTACCAGGGCCACGTAGCAACGTAGTGGACTACCAGGGCCACATAGCGGACTACCAGGGCCACGTAGCAACGTAGTGGACTACCAGGGCCACATAGCGGACTACCAGGGCCACGCAGCGGACTACCAGGGCAACGCAGCGGACTACCAGGGCAACGTAGCGGACTACCAGGGCAACGTAGCGGACTACCACGGTAACGCAGGCAACTTCTAGGGTCACATACAGTAAGAAGCCTGGAACAGTAATTCTCAATCCAAAACAGCATTACTACTCAAAACTGAAGCATGCAAAGTCCATCATGTCTACACACATACGCAGACGTCACCGCTCGCATGCCAAGACTATGAAAATAAGGGTTAATATTTGTATTCATTACATGAAAACTTGGAACAAACTTGTAAAATTCTATGGAGAGGAGAAAAAAAAATAGCAACCGTTTGTGAACACAAAGGACAATAAATTCTAAAACTTAAGAAAATCTTGTCCGTATTAGTTTGAACTGCTACAAACTCTTCAGCGATAAACATCCTCAGTTAGTATAAACCACAGATATAGAAGCAGAGGGTATTTCACAAGCTGACAGAAATGAGCTTGCTGATGTTCACAACTGACCAAATTCCCTTTGATTTCCAAATGTCCTGATCCAGTCAAACGAGAACAATATGGCTTAGTTTATCAATCTTAGGCCAGATATGTGCAGAAGAGATTCTATAATTACTGGTATGTTAAATATTTAGYGCAACATCAAATGGCAAATTGATGCAACCAGCATTGTGAAATAGCCTCTAGGAAGGGAAGAAAGCCTTGCACGGAGAAGCCAATCCAAGACAGTAATGCTGGGTCGTGTTTATTAGGGAAATAACTGAAAACATTTAGCAACGTTTTTACAGGAAAACAAAAATGTAGGTTTCTTATTGGACAAGTCCAGGTGACCCCTCCCTGTTTCAGTCCAGTATYTTCCATTTGGTGCCTAATGAACACCACCCAGGACAGTATGCTGGAGGTATAATTATGCAAAGTATCTCAATCACACATAGAAATTCTKACAGTTTAAAATTAACAGTATCATAAAACACAGCAATATGGAAATGCTCTATTCTTTAAGTTTATGGCCAACGGTCATTCATTTATCCTTCCTCTAGTTTCAGTTACTGATTCCCCCAGGAAATTAATATTCAGGACAGTTTGACAGAATATTTAATCATATGCATGTCATCAACAGCCATCACATCTAACATACACTGTCAGGACTTTATGTACTCCCACGCCCAATGTTCAACAACCCCCCCCACACCTTTATCACAGGATAACGCTTGAAACTAAAATATATATGCATGTACAATATACAGGTGACAAAATAAARGAAACACCAACATAACGTGTTTTAGTAGGGCGTTGGGCCACCGCATAGATTCTACAAGTGTCTGGAACGCTATTGGAGGGATGCGACCCCAKTCTTCCACGAGAAATTCCATGATTTGGTGTTTTATTGACAGCGGTGGAAAACGCAGTCTCGGGCACCGCTCCAGAATCTCCCATAAGTGTTCAATTGGGTTGAGACCTGGAGCCATGGCATATGGTTTACATCGTTTTCATGCTCATCAAACCATTCAGTGACCACTCATGCCCTGTGGATGGGGGCATTACCATCCTATGGGGGTATAGCCATGGTAGGCAAAATAATGGCAGGCCCAGCATTTTTATACATGACCCTAAGCATGATGCGATGTTCATTTCTTAATTAACTCATGAACCACACGTGTGGAGGCACCTGCTTTCAGTATACTTTGTTTTACTGAAGTGTTTCCATTATTTTGGCAGTTACCTGTATATACTTCTGTGGTCATATAAGCGCTATGTATTTGGGACAGTGGGTTGGCTGAAATATCGGTCAAAGCAAAACATCTCAGGATAATTTTGATAAGGGAACGGAGGGAGAATTCATACAAGGAGAGAGTTCAAATAGATGTTATGGACAGATATGAAAGAGAGACAGACAAAAGGAGGTTGTGTGTTGAGGATGGAGACAGCGAGAGAGAGAGACAGATAGAGTCCTCAAAGGTCTCTATCCCTGACCTCCGCCCGGCGGGAGTCTGTTCTCCCGTTCTGATCCCTGCTSTCCTGCCGCTGCTCCGAGGATCCCCTCTTCCTGCTTCGCTCCCGTGAACGGTCTCTGGAGGAGCGATCGCGATCCCTAGACGACCTGGAACCGTAAACACTGTCTTGTTACACACAAATCTGTGTGTGTGTGTATGTCGTGTGTATATATTATGATAAGAAGCTTTATGATTAAGTGTGCACTTGTTTAAGTAATGAGATGGAACTTGTGTATGTGTACACTCCTACTTGTGTCGGGAGCTGGGCTCGTGGCTGTGGCGGCCGCCCTTGCTGCGGGATCGGCTGYGGTGGCGTCGCCGCCTCTCCCGGTCCCTGGAGCGCGAGCGGGAGGAACGCCGCTTCTCCCGAGACGAGGAACGCGAACGGCGTCTCCTACGGTCGCGAGAGCTGGACCTACAGCATGGACACAGAGAAGTGTTTTATACAGCAATAAACTAGGAGATAGTGTATTCAATAGAGTTCATGTGGCAGTAGATGGCTGGTGGCCCATACYAACCTTCTATGTTCCCTGCTCCGTTCCCTGCTCCGTGATTTGGTCCTATAAAGTGACAGAAAACAATTGATGAGATGCCACAGTGAAAATATCTGCATTTGTCTCCACATACAGTACATGGATTGATTATATTTTCCAAGAAGTGCTGCAATCACCACCGACATGTGTATAAAATCTGCCTACATCAATTTCATGATTTTTGCAAAGTTAAGACCCACCTCTTCTTCATCTTCTCCTCCTTCTCTCTCTCTTCTCTCCTCTTCAGACGATCCTGGTTCCTCTTCTCCTGCTTTTCCAGGACGGTTTTCTGATAGAAAATGGTCAGCAATGACATTAGCCTCAGTGTTTAGCAATGACATTAGCCTCAGTGTTTAGCAATGACATTAGCCTCAGTGTTTAGCAGTGTTTATATTAAAATGTCTTCATGTTAATACATTCTAATGTCAAAAAGAATGTCCTTGCTGCAAAATGTAAATTAATCCCAAAAGGGAGACGTTTCCTGTACTTTAAATAAAAAACAAAGTCCCTGTGGAATCCTCAAAAGGGGAAAGCAGTCAAAAAAAAATCCCCTTTTGAGGATTATACTTCCACATCTCGCTAGGTGTATTCAGTAACCTATYTGGTCTGAGGTGGTTCAGAGCATACCTTCAGGGCTTCCAGTTTCTCCCTGATCTGGATGAAGCCCAGGTGCAGCTTCCCGCCAAAGTGGTCGGCCAGGCGACGGTCGTTGTCGTGGAGACCCAGGTAGGCCGAACACACCTCGCAGACACGAAGCTTCTGCTGCTGGAAACTGGAGGCAGGCATGGAGTTTCTGTACTCCTCCTGAGAAGGACAGAACCGAAGAGATGGAGAAAGATGAGTCAGGATAGGAAAGAAGGGGGTTCGAGTTCAGTATGGCAAAAACAAAGTGAAACCGGATGGATMCACCTAAACTTGTCCAATAAGAAAACATTTAATTTCCCATTGCAAAATGTTTTTGATACATTGTGCCCTACTGAACACGACCCAGGWCTACATTCAAAATCAAATCAAATTTTATTGGTCACAGATGGTTAGCAGATAGCGAGTAGAGAAATGCTTGTGCTTCTAGTTCCGACAGTGCAGCAATATCTAACAATTCCGCAACAACTACCTAACACACACAAATCTAAGTAAAGGGATGGAATAAGAATATGTACATATAAATATATGGATGAGCRATGACCGAGCGGCATAGGCAAGATGCAATAGATGGTATATAATACAGTATATACATATGAAATGAGTAAGACAAGATATGTAAACATTATTAAAGTGGCATTATTAAAGTGACTAGCGATCTATTTATTAAAGTGACGTATTCAGTAACCTATTTGGTCTGAGGTCTGTATTCGGTAACCTATTTGGTCTGAGGTGGGCTAGTTTGATGGAAAATAAACACACTGAGTAAAAGAACCCCTCCTCCTCACCTCAGCATCCCTCTTCCTGCTGCGCACTTTCTCCACTTCCTGTAGGACCTTCTGGGCCTCATCCACATTCCCCTCGGCACCCAGCTGCTCTGCCTTGGCCAGGAGCTTCCCAATCTCCTCGTTCAGCTCGTGAACCGTCTCTGCCTTGAGAATAACAAACACAACACAAGTCAACAACAGCATAAAATGTGTCAAAATCAAAGATTCAGTGAACCCGGTTCATCTTGCCCTCACCTTTTCAGCCACCTCCGCACTGATCTCGTCTTGGGTCTCAACCAGTCGTTTCTTGGCCAACTCTGTTCTCCGGTCGCAATCGGCAATGAAAGACTCCAGGTGGTCCACAGCCTATTGTCGACAATAGAAAAGTAAACTCCATATAAGTCAATGGAACACAGACTGCTGCACTGGTAAGATGAACTGGAAGAAGTACAACTAACTTGCCCGAGGGGATAAATTGTTGTTTTTAAATCGAGCCGACTGTGGATATCACTTACGTCAAGCTCAAAGAAGAGGTCTCTCTCCTTGGAGGCAATTTCATAGTCGGCCCGGAGTGCCAGGTCGTGGGTCTTCGCACATTCTCCCAGATCCATACGCTGTTGATGAAGTCAAAGTCAGCCAGTCAAGACACAGCCATAGATCCAACATAGTCTGCAGTGAACTACTTTAGAAGTCACAAAATATTCAGAATAGATCAACCACTATTACTGACTACACTTCAACTGCTGATTCAATCATCATGTAAGGGTAACAGAAATGGTTCCTGGCAAAGAAAAAGAGACCAAGGCTCGAATTTAAATAATTTAATTGGTAGCACTGGTGCTCCCAACTTTAAAAAGTTATGAGTACCACATCAAATTTAGGAGCACCAGAAAATAAATATATATTTTTTAATTGATTGATAGCCTATATTGAGCCTTATTTTGAAGCACACGTTATGCCCTACAAACTAATATGTAACCCTTGAAAGATATACGTTTATTATAATAGCTAAAATGTTCATACAAATACCTTGCATTGAAATACAAAGTCACTTGGAATAGTAGGTTTCTTCATTGTGTTAAAAGCACTATTTCCTATTGAGGCGATTTATATTAAATTCTACACTGTCTCTTTAAGAAAGTCAAGACAGTGACATGCAAGAGATTTGTCATAACCAGGGATGCAAACTGGCAAAGGTCCAAAAAGGTCCATAAATGATGCACGGAAAAGTGAAAAATCTGTGTAAAATAAAATACACATATTTTCAGAGTAGGGTTGTAACAATACCAAAATTGTACTAAYGATGTGATACCAGGCCAAAGGCCTCCCTGTGATTGGGTTCCAAGGAATGTATTAAGGAATATACAGTACCAGTCAAAAGTTTGGACACACTTACTCATTCAAGGGTTTGTCTTTATTTGAACAATTTTCTACATTGTATAATAATAGTGAAGACATCAAAACAATGAAATAACACATATGGAATCTTGTAGTAACCATTTTTTTTTTTTAAACAAATCTAAATATATTTTATAAACACTTTATAAAGTAACGTCCTCGCACTGTCAACTGCGTTTACGTTCAGCAAAGTTAACATGTGTAAATATTTTTATGAACATAACAAGATTCAACAACTGAGACAAACTGAACAAGTTCCACAGACATGTGACTAACAGAAATGGAATAATGTGTCCCTGAACAAAGGGGGGGGTCAAACTCAAAAGTAACAACCAGTATTTGGTGTGGCCACCAGCTGCATTAAGTACTGCAGTGCATCTCCTCCTCATGGACTGCGCCAGATTTGCCAGTTGTTGCTGTGAGATGTTACCCGGCTCTGTTACCCCACCAAGGCGCCTGCAAGTTCCCGGACACTTCTGGGGGGAATGGCCCTAGCCCTCACCCTCTGATTCAACGGGTCCCAGACGTGCTCAATGTGTTTGAGATCCGGGCTCTTTGCTGGCCATGGCAGAACACTGACATTCCTGTCTTGCAGGAAATCACGCACAGAACGAGCAGTATGGCTGGTGGCATTGTCATGCTGGAGGGGCATGTCAGGATGAGCCCGCAGGATGGGTACCACATGAGGAGGATGTCTTCCCTGTAAGGCACAGCGATGAGATTGCCTGAAATGACAACAAGCTCAGTTCGATAATGCTGTGACACACCACCCCAGACCATGATGGATCCTCCACCTCCAAATCGGTCCCGCGCCAGAGTACAGGCTTCGGGGTAACGCTCATTCCTATGACGATAAACACAAACCATCACCCCTGGTGAGACAAAACCGCGACTCGTCAGCGAAGATCACTTTTTGCCATTTCTGTCTGGTCCAGCGACGGTGGGTTTATGCCCATAGGCGACGTTGTTGCCGGTGATGTCTGGTGAGGACCTGCCTTACAACAGGCCTACAAGCCCTCAGTCCAACATCTCAGCCTATTGCGGACAGTCTGAGAACTGATGGAGGGATTGTGCGTTCCTGGTGTAACTCGTGCAGTTGTTGCCATCCTGTACGTGTCCCGCAGGTGTGATGTTCGGATGTACCGATCCTGTGCAGGTGGTGTTACACGGTCTGCCACTGCGAGGACGATTAGCTGTCCATCCGGTCTCCCTGTTGCGCCGTCTTACAGTACAGACATGGCAATTTATTGCCCTGGCCACATCTGCAGTCCTCATGCCTCCTTGCAGCATGCCTAAGACACGTTCACGCAAATGAGCAGGGACCCTGGGCATCTTGCTTTTGGTGTTTTTCAGTAGAAAKGCCTCTTTAGTGTCCTAAGTTTTCATAACTGTGACCTAATTGCCTACTGTCGGTAAGCTGTTAGTGTCTTAACGACCGTTCCACAGGTGCATGTTCATGAATTGTTTATGGTTCATTGAACAAGCATGGGAAACATTGTCTAAACCCTTTACAAGAAGATCTGTGAAATCATTTGGATTTTTACAAATTATCTTTGAAAAGACAGGATTTTTACAAACCATCTTTGAAAGACAGGTGAGTTGATTTGATATTTTTCAAAGTAGCCACCTTTTGCTTGACAGCTTTGGCATTCTCTCAACCAGCTTCATGGGGTAGTCACCTGGAATGAATTTCAATTAACAGGTGTGCCTTAAGTTCATTTGTGGAATTTCTTTCCTTCTTAATGCGTTTGAGCCAATCAGTTGTATTGTGACAAGGTAGGGGTGGAATACAGAAGATAGCCCAATTTGGTAAAATACCAAGTCCATAAAGGGTGGCAACTTTGAAGAATCTCAAATATATTTTGACTTGTTTAACACTTTTTTTGATTACTACATGATTCCATGTGTTATTTCATAGTTTTGATATCTTCACTATTATTCTACAATGTAAAAAATAGTCAAAATAAAGAAAAACCCCTGAATGAGTAGGAGTCCAAACTTTTGACTGGTACTGTAAATGCATAACGTCTGCATTTTCATTGTGACAATAAGGTGACAGCACACTAGGCCTATATGAAATCATCTTTAGCCTACTCTTCAGACAWCTTTACACACAGCCTACACACTCTTCCCAAAAGTTAGGCACCAAACATAATTTAAGGAATAGCAGAAAAATATACTGATTTGATTCAGATTTAGCTTAGAATTACATTGATTAGGCATATGATTCGTACCTTTAAAGCATCTGAGTACACCATCTATGCATTTTCTTTTTTTCCTGTGCCATCCACTTCTGTGCATAGCTACRGTATCATGTTGTTAGCTAGCTAGCCAGGTAACATGACTAAACAAGATCGTTATCAAACCAAAAACTTGCAGCCAGCGACATGGTTTATAAAATTATATAAAACGTGCACCAATTCACAGTAGAAAGGGRAGAAGGTAGCTCTGGTAATATGGGGCATAACTTTTGAGTTTGGGCTAGATACTCGTGGATTTCAGTAATGTAAAAGGCACAAGCATGGCTGTCACCGTGCTCTATTTTTCCTCTATGGCAGTGGTACTTAGAGGCTAYGTGACAACGAAGCCTWGTCAGACTGGCCTGCTTGTTCTTACAGGCGAAATTAAGATACGTATCCACTTCGCTCGCACTGCAAGCCGCGCTAATATTTTAAACAAATGTAACAGAAACCCCATCACTGTCTGCACATCCCAGCTAACCATCGCGGCTAAATAACATTTTAAAACTGACGGAGAGGCGCAGAAGGAACCGACGGAGAGAAGCAGCTAAGTAGGCTAATGGCTGGTTAGGGGGATGCGGCTGGCTGCTCACAGCTGTCACAGGTGATATTGGATGAAGCACTCATTCTGATATGCCGTTACACTCCGAACTCTGATATTCTATTTGTAGGATGCGTAGGGATGCATTCGGTGCTCAGTCATTGATTTYGAGAGAGAAGGTAGTAATCACACAGGGAGGAGATATGGTTGCTATAGCTCAATGGGTGCACACAGAAGTTAAGTATAATTGAGTTGCTTATGGCAGACTGCAGTACCCTAGTTGGCCTTCAACTGGAGTTACTCAATGAGGGGGCAACACTGAGCTAGCGTGTAACATCACTTCCAGGAGTAGCTCAAACTTCGTATGTTGTGTCTCCAGGAGACGAGAACTTAACTGACTTCATTTGGCTTCAATGTGTTATTGAGTCTTCACATAGGAATGAATGATGCCATGTGATCGATGGCTTTGTCCCTTCATATATATACAGTGTACAAAACATTAAAAACACCTTCCTAATATTAAGATTCATCTGCTCTTTTGCCCTCAGAAAAGCCTCAATTCGTTGGGCCAAGGACTCTACAAGGTGTCGAAGCGTTCCACGGGGATGCTGGAACATGTTGACTCCAATGCGTCCCACAGTTGCGTTAAGTTAGCTAGAAGTCCTTTGGGTAGTGGACTATTGTTGATACACACAGGAAACTGTTAAGTGTGAAGAACCCAGCAGTGTTTAAGTTCTTGACACAAACTGGAGCGCCTGGCACCTACTACCATAACCTGTTCAAAAGGCACTTAAATATTTTGTCTTGCCCATTCACCCTCTTAATGGCACACATACACAATCCATGTCTCAATTGTCTTAAGGCTTAAAAAGCCTTCATATGTTTCAATCTATGTCAGGAAAGAGCAGGTGTTCATAATGGTTTTGTACACTCACTGTAGTCATTGGTAGCAGATGTATTGTTGGCCGTTAGTTCACTCCAATCGGGGGGAGAAGG
The DNA here is from genome assembly GCF_002910315.2 of Salvelinus sp. IW2-2015. Lineage (NCBI taxonomy): Eukaryota > Metazoa > Chordata > Actinopteri > Salmoniformes > Salmonidae > Salvelinus > Salvelinus sp. IW2-2015. The sequence continues at coordinate 37,686,949 of NC_036857.1, forward strand.
GGAATTAGAAATGCAAAATTATTTGGCTAGCTTTTGGGTTAAATCTGCAATATTGAAGCTGATCTACCCCCCCACAAAAATAAAAAGATTTGTCCTTCATTCATTGCTATGATCATTGATCTCCTAAAGGGAAAAAATGTAATTCTAAGAAGCTATCCCTTTTCCTTTCTTTATGTGCCCCCAAATGTTTAGCTAGCTAATGAGTTTACAAATGGTTAACGCCTTGTTCAATCATGTTAACGGCCCGTCAGTAGTTTCAGAATAGCTGCGACATGGTATATGCCCCTAGAGAGAAATTATTATTATTATAATTTTAAAAAAGTAAAAAAATAAATAAATAAAAATCGCCGGTAATAACCATTCAAAGAAGTTTGGGCTAGCAAAGCCTAATCATTACAATAATTATTGTCTGCGTGATTTTTTTCCTTGGCGCTCTGGTGCTTCCATATAAAAGTGTAGGAGAATAAGACCAAAATGATCACACTTTAGAGCCCTGGAGGTAGAAACAGCGAAAGTAGGGGTGCAGCAGCACCCCCTGTTTTGCGCACCTTTGAAGTTCAGACGGGAACAGTAATAATAACTGAAGTCTGGACACTGACTGTAGGCTCATATGTAGACCATTAACTCCTGCATAATTAAGTGTATTGCAGTAAAAGGACCCACCAAATGTTAATATTGTCTCAGGAACAAGAGTAGAGAAATATGACTGCTTTCTTTCAGCATCTTGAGAGAATGTGAATGTGTGGATAGGGACTGTCATTTTTTTTAGCGACATAAAAGCTGACAGTATTTCATTTTCAACCACATAAAACATGCATCCAAGATCAACTTAAATACTATCAGAAACATGGTTGATCGTTTTCACAGCTTTTCATTTCTTTAAAACTGGTCAAACTGATGACATTATGAAATTTTGTATGTACAATGCCTTCAGAAACTATTCATTCCCCTCGACTTAATCCATATTTTGTGTTACAGATTGAATTCAAAATTGATAACTTTTCCCGTCACCAATCTACACACAAAACCCCATCGCAAAGTGAAAACATGTTTTTCGAATTCAAAACTGTAACTAGGCCACTCAATGTGGTCTTGATAAGCAAATCCAGTGCATATTTGGCCTCGTTTTAGGTTATTGTCCTGGTGAAAGGTGAATTTGTCTCCCAGTGTCTGTTGGAAAGCAKACAACCAGGTTTTCCTCTGGGATTTTGCCTTTCCTTAGCTCTATTCCATTTMTTTTTATCTGAAGAACTCCCTAGGTCCTTGACAATGACAACCATAACCATAACATGATGCAGCTAAATGTGTATTTTTCCAAATACAGTACATTCAGAAAGTATTCAGACCCCATGACTTTCCACATTTTGTTATGTTACAGCCTGAAATATCACATTCACCTAAGTATTCAGACCCTTTACTCAGTACTTTGATGAAACACCTTTGGCAGCGATTACAGCCCCGAGTCTTCTTGGGTAKGAAACTACAAGCTTGGCGCAATTGTATTGGGGAGTTTCTCCCATTCTTCTCTGTAGAACCTCTCAAGCTCTGTCAGGTTGGATGGGGAGTGTCGCTGCACAGCTATTTTCAGGTCTCTCCAGAGATGTTTGATGKGGTTCAAGTCTGGGCTCTGGCTGGGCCACTCAAGGACATTCAGAGACTTGTTCCGAAGCCACTCCTGCATTGACTTAATTGTGTGCTTAAGGTCATTGTCCTGTTGGAAGGTGAACCTTTGTCCAAGTCTGAGGTCCTGAGCGCTCTGGAACAGGTTTTCATCAAGGATCTCTGTACATTGTTCCGTTCATCTTTCCCGCGATCCTGACTAGTCTCCCAGTCACTGCCGCTGAAAWACATCCYCACAGCATGATGCCAGGTTTCCTCCAGACGTTACTCATCCAAGGGCTTGTAAGTAAGCATTTCACAGTAAGGTCTAATGATAGGAATTAACAGAAAATGTACTACTGGTGATATACAGTGCGTTTGGAAAGTATTCAGACCTCTTCCCCTCAAATCTACACACAATACCCCATAACGACAAAGCGAAAACAGATTGACATTTTTGCAAATGTATTAAAAATAAACAAATACCTTAAGTACTCAGTACTGCTATGAGACTCAAAATAGAGCTCAGGTGCATCCTGCTTCTATTGATCATCCTTGAGATGTTTCTACAGCTTGGAGTAAAGCATCTGAATAYTTTTTWAAAACTTTTTTTAATTTTCTACATTTGCTGAACTTTATGAAAACCTGTTTTTGCTTTGTCATTAAGGGGTAGTGTGTAAATTGATGAGCGGAAAAAAAACTATTGAATCAATTTTAGAATAAAGCATTAACTTAAAATGTGGAAAAAKTCAAGGGGTCTGAATACTTTCCGAATGTACTATATGTAATGGGGAAGTGCGTATAGAGATACATATATTTGCTACTGCTCGACAAAAATAATAACAATATTGGTCGACCAACAGCCTATCGACCAAACAATCGACCAGTTGACTAATTGGGGTCAGTCATAATTTCTTAGCCACTTATTTTTTGCCATTTTACTTTAGAGCCTACTGCAATGGGGATGCATGTTTTGGAATATTTTTTATTCTGTACAGCCTTCCTTCTTTTCACTCTGTCATTTAGGTTAGTATTGTGGAGTAACTACAATGTTGTTGATCCATCCTCAGTTATATCCTATCACAGCCATTAAACTCTGTTTTAAAGTCACCATTGGCCCCATGGTGAAATCCCTGAGCAGTTTCCTTCCTGTATCTATGTAGTGACTGGGTGTATTGATACACCATCCAAAGTGTAATTAATAACTTAACCTAGAGCTGGGCGATATGGCAAATCAATCACCACAATATCTATATATTCTTTCATTCAATAACGATAATTATCACGATATTAATCAAATAATGTATAAAAGGTGCATACCTGCGTCAGACTCAAGAATGCCTGAACAAACCGAAGGCTTCAATGTTTCTTATGCATTGTCAGAAGTAGAACTCACAAATAACATTAACTCCACTTTTATTAAAGCTATAAAGCCTTACAAGTTATGAACAAGAAATAAAACCAAAAACAAATAGTGCAAGTCAATGTGCATTATGACTGTTAGACTAATGGCACATCACAGTTGAAGTAGTTGTCTTAGAAAGATAAGTCTGTCTACGGTCTCTGGCTTTAAACAGGTCACCATGTTGCCACCTGTGCTAAAAACACTGAAGGGGAGCTGGTCGCAGCAATGAACAGGCAGCGCTTTGCCAGGTGGTTGACTTTGGAAAGTTTCTGGGGTGGATTGTCCACCAGTCCAGGTGATTGGTTTCGCTGTCAGCATCAGGAGACTGAAGGTAGCAGCTGAGTTCCTTGGATTTCAGTAAGACCTGTGGTGGTGGAGCATGACTTTTTGAAAAAAAATGCCCAGTGACTTTCTCTTTTTAGCTGGCAATTGTGGTGAAGCAGCAGCAACGTCTCCCTGTGCTGGGCTTGGGTTTTCATGTCCCTCATTGACTATCTCTGTGACAGCTCTTGCTCGTGTTGATATAAACCGAGGGTCGACTAACAAGGTTATGTCCAGGAGGTCATCTGTGGATAGGTCATCACATTTCTCATTCAGATAGTCCATGACTATCGTTTATGGTTTGGGTGAGCTCTGTTTCATGACGTCTGTATTGAACAGGTGTAGTACCGGCTTCAGGTAAGACACACTGACAAAGAGTCACCAGACAGAGCATTTGTGAATTCTAGGAATGCCTGGTTGATGAACTCAAGATCATCTATATCTGTATAGGTGGGAGTTAAGTGCCGGGTCTTATTGTCACGACCAGTGAAATGACTTTCTCCTGCTCCAGGACTCTATGCACCATCTTTTGACGTGATCCCCATCTGATAGGTGACTCTGTCACCAACTTATGCTGGGGTAGGTTGCGTTCTTTTGAGCAACTGCCAGGTCTCTGTTCTTTTTCCACAAATAGGAAAAGGCACCTACCACTTTCTTACACACTCCAATTGCTTGATCTACCCGTTTGTCTCGACCCACTCTCTCTAAGAGAAATCAAGAGATTTTAATAAAAATGTTAAAAATCTCAATTCTCTCTTTAGTTATGTACAAATGTAATATTTTACTTAATCAGTTAATGAAAAAAAAATGCACATTTAGTTTCATCTTACCAACCACTTCAAATATACACAATTGACAAGGTTACTTACCAATGGCCAAGTGCAGACAACGTCCAACACATTGCAGTCGGGTCCATTTGTTGATTTGAGCGGCCTGTACCACGTTCGCACCCCTATTCGTTGTAATGCAGACCTGTCTATCTTGACTGAGTCCCCAGGAGGTGAGTGTCAATGCTATAGCTTCAGCCGTTTGGTTGTCGGGAAAGTATGATGTTTGAAGGCATTTATTTTGAAGATTCCACTCTGTCAATATAGCGGATAGTGAGGCTACTATAAGGCTCTGACGTGCGACTAGACCAGAGATCGGTAGTAGTAGAAAAATATGTAAAATCTGTCTTGAGCTGTTCCTCAACTTTTTCCCTACACTCGGCGTAGAGTTTAGGCAGTGCAGTGTGAGAGAAAAGTTTGCGGCCAGGGTCCACGTACCTGGGGTAAATTAAATTGATAAGCCTCTTGAAACCTTCCTTTTCTACTGTGCTAATTGGTAGCATGTCCTTAGCAATGCAATGCATAATAGCATTTGTGATGTCTTTGTCTTTTCGATGTTTGCTTGTAGGGCATAAAACGCTGTCAGTGTTGACTGATTCGGGCAAACATCCCTAGATTGGCTGGTGCTTGAGGGGCKTTTATCAATACCGTGGCGCAAGCTCAAACTTCCTGCATGTTCCAAAGAGCGATTTTGCTTCAGACGGTGAAAAAGGTTTGTCGTATTACCAGAATTGGTAGCCACAGGTCTACGGCACAATTTGCACCGAACATTGCTCTGCTCTTTGTCGGACATCAAAAAGCCAAAACAAAATGACTGAAACAGTTTAACCCTTTTTATCAATAATTTCTTCGTTGGAAGCTGATCCTCCATGGCTATCACTGCCACTGTTTTCACCTACATCACTCACCTTTCGAGGTTAACAGTGGCTACTCCATCACTCGAGGTGCTAAGTGGTTTTTAGTGGGCGTTTACCTCTCCACGTGCATATTGTCACTTCTCCGCACGTTCCTGCTGTGTCACAGAGGTGAAATGGACTGCTGTACCTAATTATTCTATATCGACRTTATCGAAAATGAATCTAAACGTTTTTATTTCGTTATTGAGGGAAGTAATTACCTCGATAGGGCTGGGCAATATATCAATACCTATCTTAACCATGTGCAAAGGAATATTCAATGTCTCCTTTTTCTATTTTTACCCATCTACCAATAGGTTTTTTAATTTCACCTTTATTTAACCAGGTAAGCCAGTTAAGAACAAGTTCTCATTTACAACTGCGACCTGGCCAAGATAAAGCAAAGCAGTGTGACACAAACACAGAGTTACACATCGAATAAACAAATGTACAGTCAATAACACAATAGAAAAGTCYATATAAAGTGTGYGCAAATGAAGTAAGATTAGGGAGGTAAGGCAATAAATAGGCCGTAGTGGCGAAATAATTACAATTCAGCAAATAAACACTGGAGTGATAGATGTGCAAGTAGAGATACTGGGGTGCAAAGGAGAAGAAAAAAATATATAAATCAAATAAATAACAATATGCGAGCTATGAGTAGTGGAATGGGCTAATTACAGATGGGCTATGTACAGGTGCAATGATCTGTAAGCTCTCTGATAGCTGATGCTTAAAGTTAGAGAGGGAGATATGAGTCTCCAGCTTCAGTGATTTTGAAGTTCGTGTCCATTCATTGGCAGCAGAGAACTGGAAGGAAAGGTAGCCAAAGAGGAATTGGCTTTGGGGATGATCAGTGAAATATACCTGCTGGAGCACGTGCTACGGGTGGGTGGCTGCTATGGTGAACAATGAGCTGAGATAAGGTGGGGCTTTACCTAGCAAAGACTTATAAATGACCTGGACCAGTGGGTTTGGCGACGGAATATGAAGCGCTGGGCCAGCCAACGAGAGCATACAGTCGCAGTGGTGGGTAGTATATGGGCTTTGGTAACGAAACGGATGGCACTGTGGATAAGACTTACATCCAGTTTGCTGAGTAGAGTGTTGGAGGCTATTTTGTTAAATGACATCGCCGAAGTCGAGGACGGTAGGATAGTCAGTTTTACGAGGGTATGTTTGGCAACACGAGTGAAGGATGCTTTGTTGCGAAATAGGAAGCCGATTCTAGATTTAATTTGGATTGGAGATGCTTAATGTGAGTCTGGAAGGAGGTTTACAGTCTAACCAGACACCTAGGTATTTGTAGTTGTCCACATATTCTAGGTCAGAAACCCATCCAGAGTAGGTGATGCTAGGTGGGAGGGTGCGGGGCAGTGAATCGGTTGAAGAGCATGCATTTAGTTTACTTGCATTTAAGCGCAGTTGGAGGCCACGGAAGGACTGTTGTATGGCATTGAAGCTCATTGGGAGGTTTGTAAACAGTGTCCAAAGAAGGGCCAGAAGTATACAGAATGGTGTCGTCTGCGTAGAGGTGTATCAGAGAAACACCAGCCGCAAGAGCGACATCATTGATGTATACAGAGAAGAGAGTCGGCCCGAGAATTGAACCCTGTGGCACCCCCATAGAGAATGCCTGAGGTCCGGACAACAGGCCCATCCGATTTGAAACACTGAACTCTATCTGAGAAGTAGTTGGTGAACCAGGCGAGGAAGTCATTTGAGAAACCAAGGCTGTTGAGTCTGCCGATAAGAATGTGGTGATTGACAGAATCGAAAGCCTTGGCCAGGTCGATGAATACGGCTGCACAGTATTGTCTTTTGTTGATGGCGGTTATGATATCGTTGAGGACCTGAGTGTGGCTGAGGTACACCCATGACCAGCTCGGAAACCAGATTGCATAGCGGAGAAGGTACGGTGGGATTCGAAATGGTAGGTGATCTTTTTGTTAACTTGGCTTTCGAAGACCTTAGAAAGGCAGGGTAAAATGGATATAGGTCTGTAACAGTTTGGGTCTAGAGTGCCTCCCCCTTTGAAGAAGGGGATGGACGCGGCAGCTTTCCAATCTTTGAGGACCTCAGACGATACGGAAGAGAGGTTGAATGGGCTAGTAATAGGAGTTGCAACAATTGCGGCAGATCATTTTAGAAAGAGAGGGTCCAGATTGTCTAGCCCAGCTGATTTGTAGGGGTGCAGATTTGGCAGCTCTTTCAGAACATCAGCTGTCTGGATTTGGGTGAAGGAGAAAATGGGGGAGGCTTGGGCAAGTTGCTGTGAGGAGTGCAGAGCTGTTGACCGGGGTAGGGGTAGTCAGGTGGAAAGCCAGGTGGAAAGCATGGCCAGCCGTAGAAAAATACTTATTGAAATTATTGATTATCGTAGACTTATCGGTGGTGACAGTGTTTCCTAGCCTCAGTGCAGTGGGGAGCTGGGAGGAGGTGCTCTTATTCTCCATGGACTTTACAGTGTCCCAGTAGTTTTTGGAGTTCGTGCTACATGATGCAAATTTCTGTTTGAAAAAGCTAGCCTTAGCTTTCCTGACATCCCTAAAAAGTTGCATATCGTTTGGTCCATTTGATGCCACAGGATGTTTTTGTGCTGGTCAAGGGCAGTCAGGTCTGGAGTGAACCAAGGGCAATATCTGTTCCTGTTTCTACATTTTTTGAAATGGGGCATGCTTATTTTAGATGGTGAGGAAAGCACTTTGAAAGAATAACCAGGCATCCTCTACTGACGGAATGAGGTCAATATCCTTCCAGGATACCCGGGCCAGGTCGATTAGAAAGGCCTGCTCGCTGAAGTGTTTGAGGGAACGTTTGACTGTGATGAGGGGTGGTCGTTTGACCGCGGACCCATTACGGATGCAGACAATGAGGCAGTGATTGCTGAGATCCTGGTTGAAGACAGCAGAGGTGTATTTGGAGGGCAGGTTGGTCAGGATGATCTATGAGGGTGCCCATGGTTACAGATTTGGGGTTGTACCTGGTAGGTTCCATGATAATTTGGGTGAGATTGAGGGCATCTAGCTTAGATTGTAGGACGGCCGGGATGTTAAGCATATCCCAGTTTAGGTCACCTAACAGTACAAACTCTGAAGATAGATGGGGGCAATCAATTCACATATGGTGTCCAGGGYGCAGCCGGGGTCTGAGGGGGGTCTATAACAAGCGGCAACAGTGAGAGACTTATTTCTGGAAAATTKGATTTTTAAAAGTAGAAGCTCGAATTGTTTGGGCACAGACCTGGATAGCATGACAGAACTCTGCAGGCTTTCTCTGCAGTAGCTCCACCCCCATTGGCAGTTYTATCTTGGGGGAAAATGTTATTGTTGGGGATGGAAATTTCAGAATTTTTGGTGGCCTTCCTAAGCCAGGATTCAGACATGGCTAGGACATCAGGGTTTTGGCGGAGTGTGCTAAAGCAGTGAAAAGAACTAACTTAGGGAGGAGGCTTCTAATGTTAACATACATGAAACCAAGGCTTTTACRGTTACAGAAGTCAACAAATGATAGCGCCTAGGGTATAGKAGTGGAACTGGAAGYTACAGGGCCTGGGTTAACCTCTACATCACCAGAGGAACAGAGGAGGAGTAGAATAAGGAAACGGCTAAAGGCTATAAGAACTGGTTGTCTAGTGCACTGTACGGTATTCACTACTACACTGGGCGAGCAGGGGACACAGCATTCAGAAAAAAGCTGACTGGCCGGGGCACGTAGATTGTTCTGCGGCGATATCGTAACAGAATAGCCTGTTGAGACCACATCGGGCAATCTCGTCGGCAGTCCAGTCGTGATAGATCGGCGGGGCTCCGAGATGACAATAAAGGGTCCAGGCCAATTGGCAAAGGAGGTAATTGTAGACCTAGAATTAGTTGGTCTATGGGCCTCGCTCGAGGCTAGCTGGTGCTTGCTTCGGGACAGAGGCGTTAGCTAACAGTAGCCACTCGTTTTCAGCTAGCTAGCTAGGAGTATTGATCTAGTGTAATGATCCAGAGTGGCAGRAATCCAGTAATATGGCAGAGAAGCAGTCCGATATGCTCTGGGTTGATATCGCGCTRTGCAGACTGGCAGGTGATTGTCCGAGCTAAGGCTGGCTGATTCCAGGGAAAAGAGGCGAGGACAGCTAGCTGCGGCTAACAAAAACTAGTAGCTAGTTAGCTCCTGATGGAAGTTCCAGTTATAAGGAATAAAAATAGCAGATCCGAACCACATTGGGTGAGGCGGGTTGCAGGAAAATATATTTAGTTTGTAGATAGAAGTGAGATTAAGTGATATATACGAAAAAAGGCTGACTATTTACAAGGGATAAGACACGGGATAAGACAAAGACAGATATACACGTCCTACTGCRCCGCCATCTTGGATTAAAATTGTTGCCCTTCATTGTAAAACCTCCCTGATCTTTATGGCTGAATCTGTGTTTGACATTCACTGCTTGACTGAGGGACGTTACATATAAATTGTATGTGTGGGGTACTGAGATGAGGTAGTCATTCAAAAGTCATGTTAACTTACTTAGGCTAGCCATAACAAAGGGATTGAATATTTATTTACTTAAAACATATCAGCCTGTCATTTTTAATTCATTTGTAAAAAATTCTAAAAACATAAGTCCACTTTGACATTATGGAGTATTGTGTGTAGGCCAGTGACACAAAATCTAAATTTAATTCATTCAAATTCAGACTGCCACACAACAAAATGTGGAAAAAGTCWAGGGGCGTGAATACTTTCTGGAGGCACTAAAATCTTCCCGGTCCCTAAATGTCCTCGCTCCACAAGAGAAGCAGAAATGTATGACGGAACTTTTCCAACGTCAACTAGATTATTGATGATGCATTCTATCGATGTAGGACATTATTCTGGTGAGCAAGGCTTTATTTGSTATTCTAGAGCAACGAGACAAGTTCACTAASAAATAGCCTACCAAATATAAGAAATGATAAGAAAAATATCTAAACAAGGCTTTAAAAAAAATATTTCTTCCCTGCACCCTCTGTCAAAACGTATTCCACCATCCCTGTCTGGAGGAGACACAATGGAAGAAGAGAGTGCCGAGTCTACTTACAGTCCCGGAGAGGATGTCGTGGGGACAGCAGTTCAGGAGATGGCTTTTGCAGACCCTCTCATCAGTGAATTTGACCCTCTGCCGCGTCTCATCCCCTGAAACAGTACAAAACCAACAGTTAGAAAGACCTCACATACTCATTCACTAGAGCGAGGTATCCAATGCTTCAGCATAACTATGTGTGCCCATATTAGGGTAAAAGGGCATAGATTTGACAATTTTTACAATTGCATCTTGGGATTCTCCTTATTGGGGTGATATGAACAGATACATTGAGCTACAATGTATCGTACTGACAGAATGCCTTTGGACAGTATTCACGACATCCACTTGGSGCCTGCATTGGGGCCTGAGTGGCGTGTCCCTGATGGCTTGATGTATTTTCTGCCGTGACTTGGAGGCTTACCTTACCAGAGCCTCGAAACTACATGAATAATGTAATAATATAGGCCTACGTTTGGCTAAGACTCAGAGTGACTTTCCACTCTCGTGTCTTTCTGAAAGCACTTGTTCAACTAAAGAATATTGGCCTATAGAAAAACAACATGGTAGTAAGCTTACTGTATGGGTGTTCTTATGAATGACATGGACAGGTTCATCAGGCTACCTTGGTCTCATGGCATTGTCATTCAGCTTAACTGGGCTGCCTGTGTCACTGTAACAGCTGTTACTGTGTCAGCTAGATCTCCTCCTAACTTCAACAAAATAAAAGGCCATTAAAAAAAGATTTTGGCTTAGCCTATAGTTGGCGCCAACCAAGTCCTTGACACAAATGGAACATAGAAAATAATAAAACCAAGAAGGGGGGAAAAAAATTGTAGTTTTATACACACTGCGAGCTGCAACATATACTGTACCCATCTGCATCTTCAAGACCTCAGCTGCAGAATTTTAAACCCACGGTAGAAAAGTATAAAATGGGAACTGTTTTCTTGCCCATACCTGTAGTAAGGAAGTTGATATGAATGACACACAAGTCAGATTGTATTGCTTGACAATAGACGTCTTCCTTGACAATAGACGTCTAAAGCTCCTTGGCTTTCAGTGCAACCAGACAATGTCTTAGTTCAGGCTGCATGTACTACTTCCAAATTGTAATTCAAAGAGTCATTGAAGATTTTAATATCCTTGTTGTGATGCTAAAAAAAAAGTACAACAACTTCCGGAAAGCAAACAATTGTTTGGATTACTATTGTTCATAACAGCTTTAAAAATCATGTGACTCACGGCTCGATGAACATGAGGCTTTTCTGCAACTCCTTTGCAGATTGAAGTAGGCTGGCAAAGATACACTGAACCTTTATGAATAAAATAAAGGGGCCACAATTGTTCAATTTGTATGCAACATATGTCGGGAAAAATTTGAATTCATCTCAACACTCACACACAACCCCACTCGACAAACTCACTTTGTTAGTCTGATTAAGCCCAAAGAAGAACCATGGATTGAAGTCAGTTTATCCGACTTTACGTTACCATTGTAGACATGACATCCTTACTAAATGGCGGCTGTTATGTTTTTAATGTTTGTATCCTTGTAGCCAGATACGTCATTTACTATGGAAGTGGTGCTTCTASAAATGCTACACGATATAGTAGATACTGTGCAAGGTATGACTAACAGTTTTAAGCTCCTGTCAATGTACAAAAATATTGTGCTAGTTCTACTTTCAAATYTTTTGTTTACTATTTGCATCAGCTTTTTTAGTATTTCCAACATGATGTATTCWTATTTATAATATAGTGTGTTTGTTAAACACCAAAGGTTAAAGTCCAGCATCTAAAACATTTCTTTGATCACACTATAGATCACTTATTTTGATCAATTCCAAAACGTATTATTGGTTAGATATACATCATATTTTTGATGAGTTATTTCTAGTGATCATGTCTTGTTAAACATTGTTTTATKCTTTAGATTATTTGCCATTTTAACCCACTTTCGCAGGCATTGTTSTGGAGCTAGAGCTGCAAGCATTGTAGGATGTTGCATTTGCTTCTGTCATTAAGGGTTGTGTGTATAACCTTGTTGATGGGGGTATTAGGTGGTCTCATCTTCCAACGTCAATTTGCCAGACGGATCATGATAAACGGATAWCAAAACTATTACACCTCATAGCAMAACAAACTGCTTAATACTAACATAGAAATGTACTTTTTTCACACATGCATATAACATTGTGTAAGTGTCATAGTGTAAAAATGTTTAACTACCCACAATGTTCTAAAAACAGAGTTACATGGCAAGTTCTAATAACTTAATTCTTAAGTTAATCGAAAATATTATGAAAATGTAGCTATAACATGAGTTTATCCCTGATTTTTCAGAGACCCCTTAAACTCTGAAGCCCCCAAGGGCCCTATAGTTGAGAATCACTGATCTAGACGGCTGGTCTATCAACAATTAATGGCGAAGTGGACGTCATTAGCTATGGATACAAACATTAAATCGTGAAACAACAACTAGGCCGGGGCCAAATCATGAATGAGCTCCTTTTATGTCACACAAACGTCCTCTTGTACGCCATTCATTAAAGGTATGCCCATCTGACACACGACACAAAAACGAGTTTGCTAGGCTAACTGCAAGCCACACTGGCTCCATCTTTTAGCTAGCACGCTAACAAGCTAGCCACCGCCTTTTTGCTACTCACCGTCCCTCGAAGTCCCCATTAGTTGATCGAGCAAAGCTCTCATTTGAGCTTGGGCCGACATTGCTGTGGGTAAATTGTTTAAAGCTTCTCCACACAACACAGACGATAAGACAGTCTATGGAGGTGTATCCTATATTATTGATGAAATATGTTTACTCTTTGGACAGGCTTCTTCAACGATCTCGCCAGGCCCCTCTTTCGCAGTTGAGGAAATGACGACACCTCCTATTATTGAAAACACGCCCATATGCTAGAATTTGCCAATTGGAGTGACGGTTGGTAAGAAACTAACCAATCACAGCYACTTGAACGCAAGTTTTCTCATTTCACGTACATAACCAGAGAGGAAGAGGTGAAGCGAGCGGTATCACTTTCGCCTAAATCTGTCCAAAATAAAWAAWAAAAAATKCWTTTTTATGGGTTTATTTTAGACCTAAACTTGTCGTCTTCCTYCCCGCAAGGGGAGAACGGACAGCCTCCCATAGCATAGCTCAGTGCTGCCACCTCTCATTGACGTCACGGAGGTTCAAGGCCGACCGCGGTACTGCAGGCGTTGTTAGCAGAAAACAGGATCTGAATGTAAAAATTGCAATCTTCGTGTGAATAAAACAATGTTTCGAAAACAATCTTGGTACCAATAATTGCTTCTAATACACCAGATGTATTGTCCTTTAACCGATTATTTTAAAATCGCACACAGAAGAAGTTATAAGGATAATTTAGTTKCTAATGGTAGCCTGCAGTATCCCGGTCGGCTTTCAAYTTGAGTTACTCATTGAGAGGGCGCAGCACTCATCACATCTAGCAGTCAAGGAGGGAAATGGTCCCAATCGTTTATCCACCATTCATTTTYCCCCATAGGAAATTTTWGAAACACTTAAAATAAGAGMTGTGTTTTGTGTAGGCTTTCCCTGGCATGACGTTTTGATAACAATGTAAATCTCTCTTGGACAAGGTGACTTTTATTAATATATGTGGCTCTATTTACTCTCAGACTCAAGACTACAAATCCCTGCAAGCTCCAGCACGTAATCTCCAGTTGACACCTTTGCYAACAGGTATTGTGCCAATTTAAAACTTGCACTAAACAGTTCACAGAACTGTCAATTTTAAGATATTGGCACCATTTCCTTGTTTGACCGCTAGGTTTTATRGCTATTATGACTCATACCGTGGTTCTCTGTTCGAAACTGCTGGGAATTTAGAARTCTTTAACTTCTGATTTCAGTGCATTCCATAAAATATTAACCCCAGTCGGCGCTAGTTTTTAAAAATCMAATTTCACAGTTGTTTTGAAAGGTCATCCAACTTGGAATTCCAGGTCGGATTTCCRACCTGAAGATCACTTGACATCATGACTTGACCTAGTTTTGTTCAGATTTCCCAGTTGCCTTGAAATCTCCATTATCATCACAGATGATCCATTATATCACAGAGTTTCTAAACCCAGAGGCACAACATCGCAAGACTTCCGTGAACGCTTGCGAAACAGACCAGGTCGGGGTTTGAAAAGTGAATGAGAATTAAAAACGTATTATCTAAAACGGAACAACCTAAATTTGAGCACATGTTTTAAGTAGTTGAACATCAGWCCTTGTGAAAGTGACAAACTGAAAGGTATTCTTTTTTGTCAAAAACTATTTYATATCAAAGGAGTGCCTTTGATTTGACAGGCTGCACATACGYAGTTTGGCACGAGACGACTGTTCGAGCCGATGACATGAGCTTTGCTAGCCAACGTCGGCATGACATCGCCTACAAGTGTGATYGGGGATTTCTAACGGAGAAGCAATTTTAGCCTCATAATGTACTTTCTTTGATTATATTGACCAGACACTCAAGTGGCCGCTCTAGAAATGGAAGGCAGTCAGGAGGAGGCAATATCAAGTGGGATCATTCTAGCCAATGAGAGGGCAGATATGAGTGTGACCAACAGGCACAACTTTGATATAAAGGCTGCAGCCCAAACACTTTGTTTTTACCCTCTCAGCCCTAGCACTAGCCACTTTCCTTTGGGGAAATCCCAGTCGAAACCGGATGCAGTTTAAATGCTACCATAAGTGGAGGTCCAATTCACGAACGTTGCCCCATCGGTCCTCCGATTTAGCTTGAAGGAGCTAGTGAAGAACTTTGATCACTTGTGGGGTTGATGTGACCCACAATTGTGTCACAATCAACACAGCTTAATTGTTGGCACATTAGACAAATTTATGCTAGCTTGCTAAAAMATATATATATACAGTTGAAGTCGGAAGTTTACATACACCTTAGCCAAATACATTTAAAMYYRRKTTTTCACAATTCCTGACATTTAATCCGAGTAACAATTCCCTGTGTAAGGTCAGTTGGGATCACCACCTTATTTTAAGAATGTGAACTGTCAGAATAATAGTAGAGAGTGATTTATTTCAGCTTTTATTTCTTTCATCACATTCCCAGTGGGTCAGAAGTTTACATACACNTTTAACCTAATTCTGACTAAAACTACACACATCATCAGATTATAATTTTATGATTCTAATCAATTTCATACAATTATAAGGTTTCAGAGTGGAATTATTTCATCATTATCTTTCAACATTTAAATTATTTGATCAGAGACTTACCCAGAAAGACTCACAGCTGTAATCGCTGCCAAAGGTGATTCTAACATGCATTGACTCAGGGGGTTGAATACTTATCTAATCAAGATATTTTATTTATATAGAATTTTATTTATTTATTTATTTTTCATAAATTAGGACATTTGTCGAATACATTTTCTTCCACTCTGACATATTTTGTGTAGATTGTTGACAAAAAAAAAAGACAATTGAATCCATTTTAATTCTACTTTAACACAAAATGGGGAAAAAGTAAAGGTGCGTGAATACTTTCTGAAGGCATTGTTGCTTCTATTGTAGAATGGTTTCACTGAGAGTCCAGTAAAAGTAGAGGCTGCCAGCCAAATATTTCTAGAAGACAGGCTAAATTAGTTTCCTCAATACAAAGATACCATTACCTTTTTCCTACTGTAATGAATCTACCGTAATTTTTCTACCCAATATCTTGTCTGCTGTGTTATTGTAAAAGCTGTAGTGTCTGAGATTCAGGTGTGCTTTTTACGTCTTCCAGGTCTGGACACACTTTGTATGTTTGTGTCGGCAGTAGCCGGGACCAATGGCGAGACTCTGTGGGAGCGGCCCTTGGCCCCTGAGTTCCACTGGGCCAATTATGGTCTGGACGGGCTGAGAGAGATGGACAGAGGCTGCCTTCTGTCCCATTCCAACCAGCTCACTGCTATCGACAAATACACTAGTGAGTGACTTAGATTCTCGTTTACTCACCTCCATCTCTACTAAAGTCACACTTCAAGCAATTATACTTTCTCTCCTCACAACTCTCATACTGCACAAATATGTGCCTTCATATCCCACTTTTGCGTAGTTTGGTCAGTGTCTCATCACTATTTTGTAACCAGACTCACTTCATAGAAAAGTGGGACAAACGGTCTTCCTACATATTTTTTAAAATGATTTCTAATGAAGGTGGGTTGTAGCTGTGAATGCATTCTGAATACCTGGTATTTCTGTACAGGAGTGGTGACGTGGTTGTGGTCCCAGCCTCCCAACCTGAGCAGCACCCTACAAGTCCTCAGTGTCCCAGACCTGGATGGGACGGGGTCAGCGACGTGGCTCTGGTGGCCCCCAGCCCAACGCAGGTAAACCTGAAGGGCATCCTTGTTGTCTCAGGATAGTCTCACTCACCAGCATTGTGCCTTATGCCACCTGCACAGACTAGGTTTATGCTTTCGGTTTCTGCTTTAAAACTGTACGATAATGTAAGAAAATGTGAGCTTTACATATAGAATGGCAGCCTCTGCGCCAGTAGCTTTAACAGAAGACCTCAAGTCAGTTTGTTCTATTATTATCCTTTGCTTTCTAGACACTGTTGGCGATCCTCTCAGGAAAGACGGGTGTCCAGATTGGCTCAGAGGTGGTTCTGGACACAGCTAAGAGTGCCATGCATCTTCTCTACTCCACAGGGAAAGGCTCCCGCCTATGTACTGCTCCAAAAAGGTGAGCAAGTCGGCATTTACCAGAGCATGCTAGTGAACACAGTTCTTGATCTGCTGTTGGTGTATCATTGAAAAGCCAATAACTCACTGACCAAACTATTGATTTGAACACAATTGAACACATTGAACACAATAGGATTTGAAGAATTAGCCTACCCGTGTGTGGTCAACTTTTTCAGCACCGTTTCTCGCTGCTCTGAGACAAGCATGGGGACTGGTCTTGATAAATCAATTAGATCATTATTTTCACTGAATCTCCATTTTGGTATTGGTTAGACTACAATTCGGTTGTGGAAATGTTTATTATTGTGTTCTTAGTACTGTAGCCTACTCCCGACCGGTCACGTTGTACAGCTCCATATTTTCCTAATGGAAACCCTGAGGGTTTCGTTTTTCTTGGAATAGAAACACCATAATATTAATCAAATTAATTAAGCTACATTTCTTAAAATCAATCCCATATACTATGTTCTTACAAAAAACGGTTTTAAATTCTCAAGTACAGCCAATATTAAAGACTGTCAAATGCTTCTCAAAGATGCCACCTGGTGGTCAAACTAGCACTATCTAGCAGTAATGGCAACAATGGCTGACACTTAAATAGAATAGCCATAGAATTCTGCGGCAGCCCGCAAGGTGTGCTGCAGTATGGTACAACTTTTACAGGAAGAACCACTGTATATTGATATAAGGGTCCTATATGGCCAGTTGGCAACAGCATATTGATGTTAGTGTAATGTTATATAACCATTGTCACTGCCCTCTGTCCCCTCTCCAATCTATGAGTAAGAGCAGCAGGTAGATGCTAATACACAATTCTCACAATGCCTTTGAATGTCACAGCTTGGGAGCAAAACGTAACACCAATACACCAATTGTTTAGTGGTTAAATGATCATTTCTTATGTCTTATGTCCAATAACCTGGACAGAAATTAATTGCTAATGCTAACATGGAAGCTTTCCTTTGATGTTCATTCCTCCTCTGCAGGTCTGGGTCATTGAGACGTGTTGAGGACAGGAAAGGCAGAGGGTCTCTCCAACCTGCTACTGGTCACTGGGGGCAGTGTGGAGCTGATGGATGGTGACAGTCTCAACCCACTGTGGAGGGTCAACATCAGCACAATCCTCAGGTAAAAAACGACATCACCCGACACACTGATTGGTTAGCTATTTAACATTGTGAGGGAGCTTACTCAAAACACAGTATTGAATGAGCTTATCAGGACTAACAACCTCCTCATATTCCTTGACATTTGTAGTAAATTGCCACGCTCTAAATGTCTTATCTAATGACAACTGTGATAAACAAGGTATTTGTACTGAATGGGAGGGTTTTAAGTAAGTTTCTCCTCTCCATTCAGTGAGCCTTCATTTGGCCACTTTAACAAAGATGGGACACCAGACATAGTGATTGAGGAGGACATTGGTAACAGCATTAAAAGGGTAAGTTGGGACCAGCTTGGAAGCAATGGAATATATTCAATTTATCTGCTGAGTATTTCATGTTTTTCCACTCCTGCTGTATTTGCATTGAATGCGCCATCCATGGTCTGTGTGAATTGTAGGTGGTGATCCTGGATGGAAACACGGGGGGCACATTGTGGGAGGTCAACCTACAGGCCTGTCCCAACTCACCCAAGCCAGCCTCGGTCAACACCATCAACTCTTTCTCTGTGTTCATGTTCTGGGTGGTGATGCCTTCATAGGCCAATTCCACAGTGAGTACAGTGACTTCACAGTGAATTTATGAGAACAGGTAATTTACTGATCTCCATTTCGTTACATCTTACTCTGTTCATGTAACCTTGACTGAGAATCTGAAGACTTGTCTTAGCTTCCTGAGCTAATGCCTAGGCACAGTGTTGTGACATGCAGGGTTTGAACCTTGTTCAATCACATTCACATCAGTCATAGTGTTGTTCTCTAGACATGCTGACCTGTTTCTAAATGAATGCTTTCCTCCAGAGCAATTTGAGTAAGGAGCGGCACTCCTACATGCTGCACCCCCACTACTCCACAGTTCTCCTGGAGAAGAGCAACGTCATGGACCACCACATCATCGCATTCAAAGGTGAGTTACATGCTTTAGCAAAACAATATTATTATGGGGAACCACTGAACTCTCTATATCTAGGTTGTCTGAAAATCCTACTCCCTCACCTCCCTCACAAATGCTCATAGGAGGAGGCGGTCTGAGGGAGGGACCTTCAATCCTCTACTCCAATACCCTTTGAGAGGGAGGTGAGGAATTGAGGAAAAAAGGACTGAAGGTGCAAGGATTTGACAGCTAGTAAAGTTTTCAAAAAGCATCTTAAGGCTAATTTCATTCTTAGAACCTACGTAAGAACATCTTAAAATGTCCGAGATGTTTCCCAAAACCGTCTTTATTAACGTTGCACTTGAAAACGCTCATTATCTAACGCCTGCCTTAGACCACTCGTAGAAAAAGCTAAGTGTGTCGTTAGATCACCGCTTTCCCTCCCGCTTCACTTTAAACAGAAGATCTCCACTAAACATAGAAGGAAGATGTCTCTCTGTGATCGCCTAAAACTTCGTAGTTGAATATAGTTAGCCTAAAAAGTTTGCAAAGTTATAAACAAGCAAAGCAATGATACATAAACAAATGAAAACCGAGATAACCCAATTATATGATAGCTAGATTAGGCTACATATTGACATCACGTTCATGTATGTGCAATCGATAGAGCTACCTAGTATTAAGCCATAGGGGATGGCTGCCGTTTTATGGGCTGCTAACCAAATGTGCTATTTAGTTTTTTTCGCATTGTTTATAACTCATTTTGCACATAATGTTGCTGCTACTGTCTCTGACCGAAAAGAGCTTCTGGACATCAGACCAGCGATTACTCACCTCGAACTGGACAAATATTTTTTATTTAATGAGTCCGACGTGAAGGATATATTGCTTTGTCAAGACAAGGCCCAAATCCCTGTAATCAGCGTGAAGAAAAGACGGAGGAGAAGGGGGAGGAGAAGGGGTGCCTTGTTAGAATTCGCCGACGAGTAAAGTAAGCAACCACTTCCCTCAGTATTATTGACCAATGTGCAACCATTGGAAAACAATCCTACCAACGGGACATTAAAAACTGTAATATCTTATGTTTTACTGAGACGTGGATGAGCGACGACACGGATAATATAGAGCTGGCTGGCTTCTCCGTGCATTGGCAGGACAGAGCAGCTATGTCTGGTAAGATGAGGGGCGGGGGTGTGTGTCTATTTGCCAATAACTGCTGGTGCGCGATGTCTAATATTAAAGAAGTCTCAAGGTATTGCTCGCCTGAGGTAGAATATCTCATGATAAGCTGTAGACCACACTATGTACCAAGAGAGTTTTCATCTATATTATTCCTAGCCGTCTATTTACCACCACAAACTGATGCTGGCACTAAGACGGCACTCAATGAGCTGTATAAGGCCATAAGCAAACAAGAACATGCTCATCCAGAAGTGGTGCTCCTAGTGGTTGGGGACTTTAATGCAGGCAAACTTAAATCCATTTGACATAATTTCTACCAGCATGTCACATGTGCAACCAGAGGCAAAAAACTCTATACCACCGTTACTCCACACACAGAGACGTATACAAAGCACTCTCTCGCCCTCCATTTGGCAAATCTCACCATAATTCTATCCTCCTGATTCCTGCTTACAAGCAAAAACGAAAGCAGGAAGTACAAGTGCTCAATACGAAAGTGGTCAGATGACGCAGATGCTAAGAAACTGGACGGTTTTGCTAGCACATGATTCATCCAATGGCATTGAGGAGTATACCACCTCAGTCACCGGTTTCATCAATAAGTGCATCGACGGCGTCGTCCCCACAGTGACCGTACGTACATTTCCGAACCAGAAGCCATGGTACAGGCAACATCCGCACTGAGCTAGAGCTGCCGCTTTCTTTTCTTTCTTTTCTTCTTCTTTTTTTTAAAACAATTTCGTGTTATCCAACTGGTAGTTACAGTCTTGTCTCATCGCTGCCACTCCCGTACAGACTCGGGAGAGGAGAAGGTCGAGAGCCAAGCGTCCTCCAAAAAACACAACCCAGCCAAGCCGCACTGCTTCTTGACACAACCGCAGCAATGTGTTGGAGGAAACACCGTACACCTGGCGACTGTGTCAGCTCAACATTCACAAAGCCGCGGGGCCAGACGGATTATCAGGACATGTACTCAAAGCATGCGCAAACCAACTGGCAAGTGTCAAAACTGACATTTTCAACCTCTCCCTGACCGAGTCTGTAATACCTACATGTTTCAAACAGACCACCATAGTCCCTATGCCCAAGAAAGCGAAGGTAACCTGCCTAAATGATTACCGCCCCCTAGCACTCACGTTGGTAGCCATGAAGTGCTTTGAAAGGCAGGCCATGGCTCACATCAACACCATCATGCCGGAAACCCTAGACCTACTTCAATTCGCATAACGCCCCAACAGATCCACAGATGACACAATGTCAATCGCACTCCACACTGCCCTTTCCCACCTGGACAAAAGGAACACCTATGTGAGAATGCTGTTCATTGACTACAGCTCAGTGTTCAACACCATAGTGCCCACAAAGCTCATCTCTAAGCTAAGGACCCTGGTTCTAAACACCTCCCTCTGCAACTGGGTCCTGGACTTCCTGACAGGCACCCCCAGGTGGTAAGGGTAGGCACAGCACATCTGGCACGCTGTTCCTCAACACTCGGGGCACTCAGAGGTGCATGCTTAGTCCCCTCTCCCTGTTCACCCACGACTGCGTGGCCAAGCAGGACTCCAACACCATCATTAAGTTTGCTGACGACACAACAGTGGTAAGCCTGATCATGACAACGATGAGACAGACTATAGGGAGGAGGTCAGAGACTTGGCAGTGTGGTGCCAGGACAACAACCTCTCCCTCCATTTGAGCAAGACAAAGGACCTGATCGTGGACTATAGGGAAATGAGGGCCGACCAGACCCCCATTAACATCGACGGGGCTGAAGTGGAGCGGTTCGAGAGTTTCAAGTTCCTTGGTGTCCATATCACCAACAAACTATCATGGTCCAAACACACCAAGACATATATGAAGAGGGCACAACAACACTTTTCCCCCCTCAGGAGCATGAAAAGATTTGGCAATGGTCCCCAGATCCTCAAAAAGTTATACAGCTGCACCATCGAGAGCATCCTGACCGGTTGCGTCACCGCCTGGTATGGCATCTGCTCTGCATCTGACCGTAAGGCGCTACAGAGGGTAGTGCGTACGGCCCAGTACATCACTGGAGCCAAGCTTCCTGATATCCTGGACCTAAATACCAGGCGTGTCAGAGGAAGGCTCCAAAAAATTGTCAAAGACTTCAGTCACCCAAGTCGTAGACTGTTCTCTCTGCTATCGTACGGCAAGCGGTACCTGAGCGCCAAGTCTAGGTCCAAAAGGCTCCTTAACAGCTTCTACCCCCAAGCCATGAGACTACTGAACAATTAATCAAATGGCCACCTGGACTATTTACATTGACCCTGCTTGTTTTTACACTGCTGCTACTCCCTGATTGTTATATATGCATAGTCACTTTACAAATGACCTTGACTAACCTGTACCCCCGCACATTGACTCGGTACCGGTACACCCTGTA
Organism: Salvelinus sp. IW2-2015; assembly: GCF_002910315.2. Lineage (NCBI taxonomy): Eukaryota > Metazoa > Chordata > Actinopteri > Salmoniformes > Salmonidae > Salvelinus > Salvelinus sp. IW2-2015. The sequence goes on from NC_036857.1 coordinate 37,709,401, forward strand.
TATAGCCTCGTTATTGTTATGTAATTTTCTTTTTGGTTTTGAATTTTTTAACTTTAGTTTATTTAGTAAATATTTTCTTAACTCTATTTCTTGAACTGCGTTGTTGGTTAAGGGCTTGTAAGTAAGCATTAAGGTCTGCAGACGGTAAGGTCTGCACCTGTTGTATTCAGCGCATGTGACATATAAAATTTGATTTGAAGGCTACACCTGATGTAACGGAATTCTTCGTCCTCCTCTGACGAGGAGTAAGAAATGTCGGACCAAGATGCAGCGTGGTGAGTATCCATTTTAATATGAATACTTGAAACAAACAAAATAACGAAATAAACGAGCAAAGACGAAACAGTCCCGTAAAGTGACAACACAAACACAGGAACACAGTAACAGGAACAATCACCCACAACCCACAATACAAAACAGGCTACCTAAATATGGTTCCCAATCAGAGACAACGACTAACACCTGCCGTCTTTCTGGAAAGCAACCCATGCCCTGATCTCGTCAACTTTGTTATCTAGGGACTGGAAATTAGCGAGTAATATACTCGGAAGTGGTGAATGGGGTGCGCCTCCTAAGTCTGACCAGAAGACTGCTCTGTCTCCCTCTTCTCCGGCGGCGTTGTTTTGGGTCAGCCTCTGGAATCACCTAAGTTAGTCTCCAGCTTCAGTGATTTTTGCAATTCGTTCCAGTCATTGGCAGCAGAGAACTGTAAGGAAAGGCGGCCAAAGGAAGTGTTGACTTTGGGGATGACCAGTGAAATATACCTGCTGGAGCGCCTGCTATGGGTGGGTGTTGCTATGGTGACCAGTGAACTGAGATAAGGCGTGCCTTTACCTAGCAATGACTTATAGATGAACTGGAGCCAGTGGGTTTGGCGATGGATATGTAGTGAGGGCCAGCCAACGAGAGCATACAGGTCGCAGTGGTGGGTAGTATATGGGGCTTTGGTGACAAAACGGATGGCACTGTGATAGACTACATCCAGTTTGCTGAGTAGAGTTTTGGGGGCTATTTTGTAAATGACATCGCCGAAGTCAAGGATCGGTAGGATAGCCAGTTTTACAAGGGTATGTTTGGCAGCATGAGTGAAGGAGGCTTTGTTGCGAAATAGGAAGCCGATTCTAGATTTAATTTGGATTGGAGATGCTTAATGTGAGTCTGGATGGAGAGTTTACAGTCTAACCAGACCCCTAGGTATTTTTAATTGTCCACATATTCTAGGTCAGAACCATCCAGAGTAATAATGCTAGTCGGGCGGGCAGGTGCGGGCAGCAATCGGTTGAAGAGCATGCATTGAGTTTTACTAGCATTTAAAAGCAGTTGGAGGCCACGGAAGGAGTGTTGTATGGCATTGAAGCTCGTTTGGAGGTTTGTTAACACAGTGTCCAAAGAATGGCCAGATGTATACAGAATGGTGTCGTCTGCGTAGATGTGTTTTAGAGAAACACCAGCATCATTGATATATACAGTCGTGGCCAAAAGTTTTGAGAATGACACAAATATTAATTTTCACAAAGTTTGCTGCTTCAGTGTCTTTAGATATTTTTTATCACATGTTACTANATGTCCTAACTGATTTGCCAAAACTATAGTTTGTTAACAAGAAATTTGTGGAGTGGTTGAAAAACTAGTTTTAATGACTCCAACCTAAGTGGATGTAAACTTCCGACTTCAACTGTGTGTATGACATTGATTTTAGAGTTGGAAAATTGTCTTTGTCTCGGAGCTAGCTTCATTAAAAAAAGAAAAAMATCTGAAATTGATTGGAATAAATGACCAAACTATAAAACTAGCTAGCCAGCTAGTATGTGTAACTGTTGCTAGCTTGCCACGTTAGCTTGCTAGGTACATTAATAGCGTTCGGTTGGTTGTTTCTAATTTSAACTTTAAGATTTCCTCCAAGAATGTTGCCTCTCCTATCATCACATTGCTTGGGCAAGGACATTAAGATTGACTTTGAGTTTCCTTGTGTAAGAATTTTTCYACAACAACCAATCCCAAGAAAGGATAAGCRGGAGCTAGACAGACCGTAGTGCCGCATTGTGAACAAGGACTCCCATTGTTAGGGCAGAGAGACATGTAGGCTATTTTATCAGTATTGCTGCATTCAAAACAACTGGGAATTCAGAAAAATAAAGGTCAAATCATGACATCAGTGATCTTCAGGTCGGAAAGTCGGACCTCTAGAAAGAGGCCCGAGTTCCCGAGTTGGAATTCTGAGTTGGATGACCTTTCAAATCGATTTTTCCCAACCCGAGCAAATTKCTTTAATAGTTCCCAGTTGTTTTGAACGCGGCATAAGCTATATCCATAATCGTTGGCGCAGTTCACCTTTAAGCCAGTCAAAAGATACACTGTGTGTTAAAAAGGTGGATTGTGTGGCGTTCTTTGCCACAGTTAGAAACCGTACGGCACAAGTCTCAAAGAAATCTAAGAAACTGGACGGCAGAAAAGTTTTTGTGACTCAAGGATTTTACATCTGAAGACTTACAAGGGGTACTGGCGTTGGAAGACCGACCCTACCAGGTTCCCCTTGAGCCTGTGTAGAGATCAGATCTGTTTAATTTGGTTTTATACAGAAAAGTTGTTTGATTTAGTTTAGTTTATTCATTTTTTTATTGGTAGTTCTTATGTCTCAGGATCGGCCCCTTAAAAAAAAAAACATTTGCCTAAAGTGACATACCCAAATCTAGCTGCCTGTAGCTCAGGCCCTGAAGCAAGGATATGCATATTCTTGGTACCCTTTGAAAGGAAACACTTTGAAGTTTGTGGAAATGTGAAAGGAGTTTCGGAGAATATAACACATTAGATCTGGTAAAAGATAATACAAAGAAAAAACCAACCGTTTAAAAAAATGTTTTTGTCCCATCATCTTTGAAATGCAAGAGAAAGGCCATAATGTATTATTCTAGCCCAGCTGCAATTTAGATTCATATAMCATAGAAGAAGAAGTAGAAGTTCACCTTCAACGTCCAAAAGCGGAAGGCTCGTCACAGGCTCTCTTTCTATTCCTGTAAATCCACCATGGCTACTCCCGCCTCCAGTAGTTGATCTAGAAGTGTTGGAGAGACTAAAGAAAGATAGGGAGGGTGTTGATCCATCTGATTTGTTTAAGAGACGTCTGGATACTGTGCATCAGGATTTTATGGCCTTTTACACAGATGGTTCAAAAGATCCAAGGACAGGATGTACTGGGTCAGTATTTGAAGTGCAGGAACGTGGTTTCGCAATCAGGAAACCTATTACAGATCATATGGCTGTATATAGGGCGGAAATGATGGCCATACTGTTGAAAGTTAAGCCAGATTGAGTAGTTATTTGCTCTGATTCATGTGCAGTGTTAAGGAGTCTCCGGTCCTTTATATCACGTAACAGACAAGACCTGCTTTATGAGGTGCTACAAACCCATGGCAGGAGTAAAAAAATGGGTATACAKATAATATTTACATGGGTCCCAGCTCATGTGGGACTGGAGGGGAACGAGGCAGTTGATGTACTGGGTAAACAAGCACTTAGTAGTGGGGATGTGGTAGTTTCGATGAGCAAGGCAGAGGCAAAAAGCATGATATGGACAGTGATGGGGGGRAAAATGGCAGSAGCAGTGGAATAGAGATACYAAGGGCAGGCATTTATTTCAATTTCAGAGGAAAGTTGGGGAGGGGAGAATGACAGGAAGGGACAGAAGAGAGGAGGTTATATTTACAAGATTAAGGATGGAACACAGCCAGTTGAATAAGACCTTAAATGTGATAGGAAAGCATCCAACAGGAAAGTGTGATTATTGACAGGAAACAGAGACCGTGGAGCATGCATTGCTACAGTGTGGGCAGTATCAGAGGGAAAGAGAGGCTGAGATCCAGTATCAGGGAGAAGGGGATACAGGAAATTAGTTTAAAGATTATGTTGAGGACAACGTCATTAGATATAGTCTCAAATATTCATTACATTAGGTGGCGGTAACACACCATAACKTTGAATGCCAACCGTTGATAAACCACACCAAAGAAGACAGGCTCTCTTTCCATTTCCCCTGAAAACCGGGTGCACCTGGTTCTATGTGCCCCGCAGAGTGTGCATTTCACGTTAGGGCCTGTCAAATGTGTGATTGGTTTACGCAGGTGATGTTGTATTGACRCTTCTGGATTAAACACACACACGGACAGAAGTAGCATCTAAAGTATGATAAATAATTAATTCAACCCGCTAATTGAAATAAATGAGACAATTCTTTATTTATGAGCTGGAACACGAATGGTGACAGCTGACACTACTAGCTAGCTAGTATTGTCTGAGAGAATGCCAACGAATACATTTTGTAGCCAGTACGTAGCTAACGTACTATGGCTAGATTAGCTATGCCAACGTTAACTTTTAGCAGGTAGCTAGCTAGCTAGGAGTTTTGGTAGTTTGACCAATGCACACCCATAGGCGTTCAATGGATCGTATCACGAAAATAACTCACTAAATTGACATGGATTATTAATTGAGCCAAATATAGTAGTTAATTGTTTACAGATTGAATCCAGAGCCATATGGAGTCAGGGTGAATAGCTAGAATGAAATACTGGAATTCTGCCTCAGGATATAAACAGTACGTGTTATGTCATGGGTTAAGCATATTATTGTTTTGTTAAGACATTTCTGGAGGAAAACTTGAAAAGGTTTGGAGTGAGATGGCTGGAGTCTCACAGGCAGCCCTGAATAGCTTTGGTACTGTGTCAAAAATAAGGGCAGTGCAGGTTTGTGTCCTTTCCTCTAACCCCTAGACCACATTTGCTCTATGTTTAGGTTTGTTTGGGCTGTGATGCATTGCTGAGGTGATGATGGAGCCAACAGAACATGCCACAGAAGCCGACCCTCTGAAGAGGGAGGCAGTTGAGGGTGGTGGAGCGGTACCATCAGCTCAGACCAAGAAGAGTTTGGGTCTTAGCAAGTTGACCCACTGGAGGACGGCTGTCTTCTTCCTCTCCCTCTTTCTCTGCCTCATCGTCTACACCTTCTCTTTCATCATCYCCTGTCCAGTCCGGCCGCAATATCTCACCTTCTGGAACTGCACCTTCCTCCAAGCAGGTGAGGAAGAGATACAGTAACACATTATACTTGAGAAGGCAAGTTAAGAAGTGTCTTTAACGCGTAACCTTTTTTTTTTCACTATGGGACGGTTTCCCAGACACTGATTAAGCTTTGTCCTGAAMTAAAAAGTCTCTAAAGAGTTCAATCGAAATAGCTTTTTAGTAGAGGACCAGGCTTAACATGTGTCTGGGGAAACAGCCCAATATGTAATRTTTGTAGATGTAAAATGTACTTCCATTCTCTCCATCACAGCCACCTATGATTTCCTGGCCTTAGAGGATGCAAGCAAAGACAAAGTGATGGATGTGCTGTTTGTGCTGGACTCGAAGKGCAATCAGAACATCAGCTGTTTTGACGCAGGTACTAGGAATGCAGGTTTTTACAGCAAAAGCTTCACGCTTTACCTTGTTAAAAGCATAACAATGAAGTGTATGTACAGTGCCTTCAGAAAGTATTCACACCGTTTGACTTTTCCACATATTGTTGTTACAGCCTGAATTTAAAACAGGACTAAACTGGCCTGAACACAATACCCCATAATGTCAGTGGAAATGAAAAGCTGAAATGTATTGAGTCAATAAGTATTCAACCCCTTTGTTATGCAAGCCTAAATACAGTGGGGCAAAAAAGTATTTAGTCAGCCACCAATTGTGCAAGTTCTCCCACTTAAAAAGATGAGAGAGGCCTGTAATTTTCATCATATGTACACTTCAACTATGACAGACAAAATGAGAAAAACATTTCCAGAAAATCACATTGTAGGACTTTTAATGAATTTATTTGCAAATTATGGTGGAAAATAAGTATTTGGTCACCTACAAACAAGCAAGATTTCTGGCTCTCACAGACCTGTAAATTCTTCTTTAAGAGGCTCCTCTGTCCTCCACTCGTTACCTGTATTAATTCTCAATAGGGGGCGCCATTTCGACTTTGTAAAAATTCGTTCCCAAATTAAACTGCCTCGTACTCAATTCTTGCTCGTACAATATGCATATTATTATTACTATTGGATAGAAAACACTCTCTAGTTTCTAAAACCGTTTGAATTATATCTGTGAGTAAAACAGCTCATTTTGCAGCAAACTTCCTGTCAGGACTGAAAAATCTCATTCGGGGGCTCTGTTCCAGGGTCAGTTTATAAATTTCCATGTAATCTATGGGTCGACATGCCCTGCATACGCCTTCCCTAGATGTCAGTAAGCAGTGAGAATTGGAATGGATGTCTGGGTAGTTTTCTGAGGCCGTATAAAAGCTCTTGGAACCGGGTGTGCACTCTTTTCAACATTCATCATGACGCAAGCAGACCTCAGGATTGCATTCTGAAAAGCTCTCGTTATAGGCTTTAGATATATCCGGCTCTGATTTTATTCGATATAGGTGTTAAAAACATCATAATGTAGTTTATTTTAAACCGAGTTATATCAGTTTATATCAGTATATTGCGATTTTCTGTATTTCATTTGTGCTGCGTTATAGTGAGTTGGACACGTCTTCGTCCATGGCTAATGTTTGCTGCTAATTCCAAAGTTGAAGACGACAATCTACAACCGAGCAACGATTCTTCTGGACAAAGGACAACTTGCACAAGATTCTGATGGAAGCTCATCAAATAGTAAGAACTATTTATGATGTTAATTCGTTGTTCTGTTGAAAAATGTTACACTACTATTCCGCCATTAATTTCGGTGCGGTCTCGCTTTAACGCACGCTGTATGTCGTAGTAACGTTAATTTTAAAATTCTAACACAGCGGTTGCATTAAGAACTAATGTATCTTTCATTTGCTGTCCAACCTGTATTTTTTAGTCAAGTTTATGATTAGTTATTGATTAGATTAGGTGCCTCTCCCAAGATTTCTCCCGACATTTTGTTGGCAGCTTGGCTACTATTCTCATTGTATAACCACGATTTGTGCCGCTAAATATGCACATTTTCGACAAACAATATATGTATTGTGTAATATGATGTTATAGGACTGTCATCTGATGAAGTTTTGAGAAGGTTAGTGAAAAATGTAATATCTTTTGCTGGTTTATTCGCTATCGCTAACGTGCATGAATCAATGCTGCTGTGTGGTTGGCTATTGTAGTAAGCTAATATAATGCTAAATTGGTGTTTCGCTGTAAAACACTTAAAAAATCTGAAATATTGGCTGGATTACAAAAGATCTTTGTCTTTCATTTGCTGTACGCTGTATGTATTTTCATAAATGTTTTATGATGAGTATATTTAGGTAATTCACGTTGCTCTCTGTAGTTATTCTAGTTGCTTTGGTGAGAGTTGTGATGGTGGCTGCATGTAAAACTATGATTTATACCTGAAATATGCAAATTTTTCGAACAAAACATATGCTATACAATAAATATGTTATCAGACTGTCATTTGATGAAGTTGTTTCTTGGTTAGTGACTATTTATATCTTTATTTGGTCGAATTTGTGATAGCTACCTATGCAGTAAAAAATTGTGGAAAAAAGTTGTGTCTTTTGCTATCGTGGTTAGCTAATAGAAATACATATTGTGCTTCCCTGTAAAACATTTTAAAAATCAGAAATGATGTCTGGATTCACAAGATGTGTATCTTTCATCTGGTGTCTTGGACTTGTGATTTCATGTATTTAGATGCTAGTATTTACTTGTGGCGCTATGCTAGGCTATGCTAGTCAGCTTTTTTACTGATGAGGGTGCTCCCGGATCCGGGATTGGGACCAATTAGTTAATGGCACCTGTTTGAACTTGTTATCAGTATAAAAGACACCTGTCCACAACCTCAAACAGTCACACTCCAAACTCCACTATGGCCAAGCCAAAGAGCTGTCAAAGGACACCAGAAACAAAATTGTAGACCCTGCACCAGGCTGGGAAGACTGAATCTGCAATAGGTAAGCAGCTTGGTTTGAAGAAACCAACTGTGGGAGCATTATTAGGAAATGGAAGACATACAAGACCACTGATAATCTCCCTCGGTCTGGGGCTCCACGCAAGATCTCACCCCGTGGGGTCAAAATGATCACAAGAACGGTGAGCAAAATCCCAGAACCACACGGGGGGACCTAGTGAATGACCTGCAGAGAGCTGGGACCAAAGTAACAAAAGCCTACCATCAGTAACACACTACGCCGCCAGGGACTCAATCCTGCAGTGCCAGACGTGTCCCCCTGCTTAAGCCAGTACATGTCCAGGCCCGTCTGAAGTTTGCTAGAGAGCATTTGGATGATCCAGAAGAAGATTGGGAAGATGTCATATGGTCAGATGAAACCAAAATAGAACTTTTTGGTAAAAACTCAACTCGTCGTGTTGGAGGACAAAGAATGCTGAGTTGCATCCAAAGAACACCATACCTACTGTGAAGCATGGGGGTGGAAACATCATGCTTTGGGGCTGTTTTTCTGCAAAGGGACAGAGACGACTGATCCGTGTAAAGGAAAGAATGAATGGGGCCATGTATCGTGAGATTTTGAGTGAAAACCTCCTTCCATCAGCAAGGGCATTGAAGATGAAATGTGGCTGGGTCTTTCAGCATGACATGATCCCAAACACACCGCCCGGGCAACGAAGGGTGGCTTCGTAAGAAGCATTTCAAGGTCCTGGAGTGGCCTAGCCAGTCTCCAGATCTCAACCCCATAGAAAATCTTTGGAGGGAGTTGAAAGTCCGTGTTGCCCAGCAACAGCCCCAAAACATAACTGCTCTAGAGGAGATCTGCATGGAGGAATGGGCCAAAATACCAGCAACAGTGTGTGAAAACCTTGTGAAGACTTACAGAAACGTTTGACCTCTGTCATTGCCAACAAAGGGTATATAACAAAGTATTGAGATAAACTTTTGTTATTGACCAAATACTTATTTTCCACCAATTTGCAAATAAATAATTAAAATCCTACAATGTGATTTTCTGTATTTTTTTTCTTCTCATTTTGTCTGTCATAGTTGAAGTGTACCTATGTGAAAATTACAGGCCTCTCTCATCTTTTTAAGTGGGAGAACTTGCACAATTGGTGGCTGACTAAATACTTTTTTGCCCCACTGTATGGTGTGCACAGACCTGGATAGTATGACAGAACTCTGCAGGCTATCTCTGCAGTAGTTGCAACTCCTTATATATTTTTGTACATTTTAGATCTACGAACACTGAAGGGGAAGACTTTAGCAGTTCTATTCTGTCAGAAAATGTTATAGTTGGGATGGAAATACATCACCAGAGGAGGAATAGGATAAGGGTACGGCTAAAGGCTATAAGAACTTGTTGTCTAATGTGTTCAAAACAGAGAGTTAATAAAGGAGCAGATTTCTGGTTGTGGAAGAATAGATTCAATGCATAATGAACAGACAAGGGTATGGTAGGATGTGAGTACAGTGGAGGTAAACCTAGGCATTGAGTGACAATGAGAGATGTTTTGTCTCTGGAGGCTCCAGTTAAGCCAG
>NC_036857.1:37718919-37726117 GCF_002910315.2 Salvelinus sp. IW2-2015
GCAAGCCCAATGGTAACAGGCAACATCCGCATGAGCTAGAGCTGCCGCTTCTTTTTCTTTCTTTTCTTCTTCTTTTTTTTAAAACAATTTCGTGTTATCCAACTGGTAGTTACAGTCTTGTCTCATCGCTGCCACTCCCGTACAGACTCGGGAGAGGAGAAGGTCGAGAGCCAAGCGTCCCCCAAAAAACACAACCCAGCCACGCGCACTGCTTCTTGACACAACCGCAGCAATGTGTTGGAGGAAACACCGTACACCTGGCGACTGTGTCAGCTCAACATTCACAAAGCCGCGGGCCAGACGGATTATCAGGACATGTACTCAAAGCATGCGCAAACCAACTGGCAAGTGTCAAAACTGACATTTTCAACCTCTCCTGACCGAGTCTGTAATACCTACATGTTTCAAACAGACCACATAGTCCTATGCCCAAGAAAGCGAAGGTAACCTGCCTAAATGATTACCGCCCCTAGCACTCACGTTGGTAGCCATGAAGTGCTTTGAAAGGCAGGCCATGGCTCACATCAACACATCATGCCGGAAACCCTAGACCTACTTCAATTCGCATAACGCCCAACAGATCCACAGATGACACAATGTCAATCGCACTCCACACTGCCCTTTCCACCTGGACAAAAGGAACACCTATGTGAGAATGCTGTTCATTGACTACAGCTCAGTGTTCAACACCATAGTGCCCAACAAGCTCATCTCTAAGCTAAGGACCCTGGTTCTAAACACCTCCCTCTGCAACTGGGTCCTGGACTTCCTGACAGGCACCCCCAGGTGGTAAGGGTAGGCACAGCACATCTGGCACGCTGTTCCTCAACACTCGGGGCACTCAGAGGTGCATGCTTAGTCCCCTCTCTCCTGTTCACCACGACTGCGTGGCCAAGCAGGACTCCAACACCATCATTAAGTTTGCTGAGACACAACAGTGGTAAGCCTGATCATGACAACGATGAGACAGACTATAGGGAGGAGGTCAGAGACTTGGCAGTGTGGTGCCAGGACAACAACCTCTCCCTCCATTTGAGCAAGACAAAGGACCTGATCGTGGACTATAGGGAAATGAGGGCGACCAGACCCCATTAACATCGACGGGGCTGAAGTGGAGCGGTTCGAGAGTTTCAAGTTCCTTGGTGTCCATATCACCAACAAACTATCATGGTCCAAACACACCAAGACATATATGAAGAGGGCACACAACAACTTTTCCCCCCTCAGGAGCATGAAAAGATTTGGCAATGGTCCCCAGATCCTCAAAAAGTTATACAGCTGCACCATCGAGAGCATCCTGACCGTTGCGTCACCGCCTGGTATGGCATCTGCTCTGCATCTGACCGTAAGGCGCTACAGAGGGTAGTGCGTACGGCCCAGTAACTCACTGGAGCCAAGCTTCCTGATATCCTGGACCTAAATACCAGGCGTGTCAGAGGAAGGCTCCAAAAAATTGTCAAAGACTTCAGTCACCCAAGTCGTAGACTGTTCTCTCTGCTATCGTACGGCAAGCGGTACCTGAGCGCCAGTCTAGGTCCAAAAGGCTCCTTAACAGCTTCTACCCCAAGCCATGAGACTACTGAACAATTAATCAAATGGCCACTGGACTATTTACATTGACCCTGCTTGTTTTTACACTGCTGCTACTCCCTGATTGTATTATGCATAGTCACTTTACAAATGACCTTGACTAACCTGTACCCCGCACATTGACTCGGTACCGGTACACCCTGTATATAGCCTCGTTATTGTTATGTAATTTTCTTTTGGTTTTGAATTTTTAACTTTAGTTTATTTAGTAAATATTTTCTTAACTCTATTTCTTGAACTGCGTTGTTGGTTAAGGGCTTGTAAGTAAGCATTAAGGTCTGCAGACGTAAGGTCTGCACCTGTTGTATTCAGCGCATGTGACATATAAAATTTGATTTGAAGGCTACACCTGATGTAACGGAATTCTTCGTCCTCCTCTGCCGAGGAGTAAGAAATGTCGGACCAAGATGCAGCGTGGTGAGTATCCATTTTAATATGAATACTTGAAACAAACAAAATAACGAAATAAACGAGCAAAGACGAAACAGTCCCGTAAAGTGACAACACAAACACAGGAACACAGTAACAGGAACAATCACCCACAACCCACAATACAAAACAGGCTACCTAAATATGGTTCCCAATCAGAGACAACGACTAACACCTGCCGTCTTTCTGGAAAGCAACCCATGCCCTGATCTCGTCAACTTTGTTATCTAGGGACTGGAAATTAGCGAGTAATATACTCGGAAGTGGTGAATGGGGTGCGCCTCCTAAGTCTGACCAGAAGACTGCTCTGTCTCCCTCTTCTCCGGCGGCGTTGTTTTGGGTCAGCCTCTGGAATCACCTAAGTTAGTCTCCAGCTTCAGTGATTTTTGCAATTCGTTCCAGTCATTGGCAGCAGAGAACTGTAAGGAAAGGCGGCCAAAGGAAGTGTTGACTTTGGGGATGACCAGTGAAATATACCTGCTGGAGCGCCTGCTATGGGTGGGTGTTGCTATGGTGACCAGTGAACTGAGATAAGGCGTGCCTTTACCTAGCAATGACTTATAGATGAACTGGAGCCAGTGGGTTTGCGATGGATATGTAGTGAGGGCCAGCCAACGAGAGCATACAGGTCGCAGTGGTGGGTAGTATATGGGGCTTTGGTGACAAAACGGATGGCACTGTGATAGACTACATCCAGTTTGCCGAGTAGAGTGTTGGAGGATATATTGTAAATGACATCGCCAAAGTCAAGGATCGGTAGGATAGCAGTTTTACAAGGGTATGTTTGGCAGCATGAGTGAAGGAGCTTTGTTGCGAAATAGGAAGCCGATTCTAGATTTAATTTGGATTGGAGATGCTTAATGTGAGTCTGGATGGAGAGTTTACAGTCTAACCAGACCCCTAGGTATTTTTAATTGTCCACATATTCTAGGTCAGAACCATCCAGAGTAATAATGCTAGTCGGGCGGGCAGGTGCGGGCAGCAATCGGTTGAAGAGCATGCATTGAGTTTTACTAGCATTTAAAAGCAGTTGGAGGCCACGGAAGGAGTGTTGTATGGCATTGAAGCTCGTTTGGAGGTTTGTTAACACAGTGTCCAAAGAATGGCCAGATGTATACAGAATGGTGTCGTCTGCGTAGATGTGTTTTAGAGAAACACCAGCATCATTGATATATACAGTCGTGCCAAAGTTTTGAGAATGACACAAATATTAATTTTCACAAAGTTTGCTGCTTCAGTGTCTTTAGATATTTTTTATCACATGTTACTATGGAATACTGGAAGTATAATTACAAGCATTTCATAAGTGTCAAAGGCTTTCATTGACAATTACATGAAGTTGATGCAAAGAGTCAATATTTGCAGTGTTGACCCTTCTTTTTCACGACCTCTGCAATCCGCCCTGGCATGCTGTCAGTTAACTTCTGGGCCACATCCTGACTGATGGCAGCCCATTCTTGCATAATCAATGCTTGGAGTTTGTCAGAATTTGTGGGTTTTTGTTAATCCACCCGCCTCTTGATGATTGACCACAAGTTCTCAATGGGATTAAGGTCTGGGGAGTTTCTGGCCATGGACCCAAAATATCGATGTTTTGTTCCCCGAGCCACTTAGTTATCACTTTTGCCTTATGGCAAGGTGCTCCATCATGCTGGAGAAGGCATTGTTCTGTTGGCATGACACAGGACTGATGGTAGCGCTCACCTTGTCTTCTCCGGACAAGCTTTTTTCCGGATGCCCCAAACAATCGGAAAGGGGATTCATCAGAGAAAATGACTTTACCCCAGTCCTCAGCAGTCCAATCCCTGTAACTTTTGCAGAATATCGGTCTGTACCTGATGTTTTTCCTGGAGAGAAGTGGCTTCTTTGCTGCCCTTCATGACTCCAGGCCATCCTCCAAAAGTCTTCGCTTCACTGTGCGTGCAGATGCACTCACACCTGCCTGCTGCCATTCCTGAGCAAGCTTTGTACTGTTGGTGCCCCGATCCCGCAGCTGAATCAACTTTAGTAGACGGTCCTGGCACTTGCTGGACTTTCTTGGGCGACCTGAAGCCTTGTTCACAACAATTGAACCGCTCTCCTTGAAGTTCTTGATGATCTGATAAATGGTTGATTTTGGTGCAATCTTACTGGCAGCAATATCCTTGCCTGTGAAGCCCTTTTTGTGCAAAGCAATGATGACGGCACATGTTTCCTTGCAGGTAGCCATGGTTGACAGAGGGAGAACAATGATTCCAAGCACCACCCTCCTTTTGAAGCTTCCAGTCTGTTATTCGAACTCAATCAGCATGACAGAGTGATCTCCAGCCTTGTCCTCGTCAACACTCACACCTGTGTTAACGAGAGAATCACGGACATGATGTCAGCTGGTCCTTTTGTGGCAGGGCTGAAATGCAGTGGAAATGTTTTTGGGGGATTCAGTTCATTTGCATGGCAAAGGGGGACTTTGCAATTCATCTGATCACTCCTCAAAACATTCTGGAGTATATGCAAATTGCCATCATACAAACTGAGGCAGCAGATTGTGAAAATGTATATTTGTGTCATTCTCAAAACTTTTGGCCACGACTGTACAGAGAAAAGAGTCGGCCTGAGAATTGAAACCTGTGGCACCCCCATAGAGACTGCCAGAGGTCCAGACAACAGGCCCTCCGATTTGACACACTGAACTCTATCAGAGAAGTAGTTGGTGAACCAGGAGAGGAAGTCATTTGAGAAACCAAGGCTGTTGAGTCAGCTGATAAGAATGCGGTGATTGACTTGACAGAATCGAAAGCCTTGGCCATGTCGATGAAGACGGCTGCACAGTGCTGTCTTTTATCGATGCCGGTTATGATATCGTTTAGGACCTTGAGCGTCGCTGAGGTGCACCCATGACCAGCTCGGAAACCAGATTGCATAGTGGAGAAGGTACGGTGGGATTCAAAATGGACGATGATCTGTTTGTTAACTTGACTTTCGAAGATTTCAGAAAGGCAGGGCAGGATGGATATATGTCTATAACAGTTTGGGTTTAGAGTGTCTCCCCCTTGGAAGAGGGGGATGACCGCGGCTGCTTTCCAATCTTTGGGGATCTCAGACGACACGAAAGAGAGGTTGAACAGGCTAGTAAATAAGGGTTGCAACAATTTCGGCGGATAATTTCAGAAATAGAGGGTCCAGATTGTCTAGCCCAGCTGATTTTTAGGGATCCAGATTTTGCATGCAGCTCTTTCAGAACATAAGCTGTCTGGATTTGGGTGAAGGAGAAGCGGGGGGGGGCTTGGGCAAGTGCTGCAGGGGGTGCAGAGCTATTGGCCGGGTAGGGGTAGCCAGGTGGAAAGCATGGCCAGCCATAGAAAAATGCTTATTGAAATGATCGATTATCATAGATTTATCGGTGGTGACAGTGTTTCCTATACTCAGTGCAGTGGGCAGCTGGGGGAGGTTCTCTTATTCTCCATGGACTTTACAGTGTCCTAAAACGTTTTGGAATTACTGCTACAGGATGAACATTTCTGTTTGAAAAAGCTAGCCTTAGCTTTCTCACTGACTGTGTATATTGGTTCCTGACTTCCCTGAAAAGTTGCATATCGGGAGCTATTCGATGCTAATGCAGAACGCCACAGGATGTTTTTGTGCTGGTCAAGGGCAGTCAAGTCTGGGGTGAACCAAGGGCTATATCTGTTCTTAGTTCTAATTTTTTGAATTGGGCATGCTTATTTAAATGGTGAGGAAAGCACTTTTAAAATAGCAACCAGGCATCCTCTACTGACGGGAATGAGGTCAATATCCTTCCAGGATACACGGGCCGGGTTGATTAGAAAGGCTGCTCGCTGAAGCTTTTTAGGGAGCTTTGGCAGTGATAAGGGGTGGTCGTTGACCCCGGAGCCATTACGGACGCAGGCAATGAGGCAGTGATATTCAGTTTAGGTCTCCTAACAGTACGAATTCTGAAGATAGATGGGGGCAATCAATTCATATGGTGTGCACAGACCTGGATAGTATGACAGAACTCTGCAGGCTATCTCTGCAGTAGATTGCAACTCTTATTATTTTTGTACATTTTAGATCTACAACACTGAAGGGGAAGACTTTAGCAGTTCTATCTTGTCAGAAAATGTTATAGTTGGGGATGGAAATACATCCCACAAAGAGGAATAGGATAAGGGTACGGCTAAAGGCTATAAGAACTGTGTTGTCTATGTTGTTCAAACAGAGAGTTAATAAAGGAGCAGATTCTGGTGTGGAAGAATAGATTCAATGCATAATGAACAGACAAGGGTATGGTAGGATGTGAGTACAGTGGAGGTAAACCTAGGCATTGAGTGACAATGAGAGATGTTTTGTCTCTGGAGGCTCCAGTTAAGCCAGGTGAGATCACTGAATGTGTGGGGGTGGGACAAAAGGGCTATCTAAGGCATTTGGGCAGGGTGGGGTTCTACAGTGAAATAAGACAATCACTAACCAAATAGCAATAGACAAGGCATTTTGACATTAGGGAGAGGCATTGTAGCCGAGTGATCATAGGGTCCAGAGGTATTGTAGCCCAAGAATTAGCTGGTGGACCTCTTTGGCGAGCCGGGAGATGGGCCTAGTTCGAGGCTAGCTCAAGGCTAACTGGTGCTTGCTTCGGGACAGAGACGTTAGCCAGAAGTAGCCACTCGGATTGCAGCTAGCTAGCTGCGATGATCCGGTGTAAAGGTTCAGAGCTTGCGGTAGGAATCAGGAGATGTGGTAGAGAAAAAGCAGTCCGATATGCTCTGGCTTGATATCGCGCTGTGTAGGCTGGCAGGTATGACCGATCTGAGGCTGGCTGGTGTCCAAGTTAACGGTGAAGACGCTAGCAGTGGCTAATTGACTACTAGCTAGTAGCTAGTTAGCTGGCAGCTCTGATGGCGGTTCCGGTTCTAAAGTATAAAAATAGCAGATCCTTACCACATTGGGTGAGGCCGGTTGCAGGAGAGTATATTCAGTCCGTAGATGGAAGTGAGATTAAAATATACGGAAAAACGAGGAAAAATATATTTACACTGGACAAGACAAAACACACGTCCGACTGCTATGCCATCTTGGAACATTAAGCTTGAGGCCCTGGGTCTCAACCCCGCCCTGTGCAATTGGGTCCTGGACTTCCTGACAGGCTCCGCCAGGTGGTAAAGGTGAGAAGCAACATCTCCACTTCGCTGATCCTCAACGC
>NC_036857.1:37730491-37749116 GCF_002910315.2 Salvelinus sp. IW2-2015
ATAACAAAGTATTGAGATAAACTTTTGTTATTGACCAAATACTTATTTTCCACCATAATTTGCAAATAAATAAATTAAAAATCCTACAATGTGATTTTCTGTATTTTTTTTCTTCTCATTTTGTCTGTCATAGTTGAAGTGTACCTATGATGAAAATTACAGGCCTCTCTCATCTTTTTAAGTGGGAGAACTTGCACAATTGGTGGCTGACTAAATACTTTTTTGCCCCACTGTATGGTGTGCACAGACCTGGATAGTATGACAGAACTCTGCAGGCTATCTCTGCAGTAGATTGCAACTCCCTTATATATTTTGTACATTTTAGATCTACGAACACTGAAGGGGAAGACTTTAGCAGTTCTATCTTGTCAGAAAATGTTATAGTTGGGGATGGAAATACATCACCAGAGGAGGAATAGGATAAGGGTACGGCTAAAGGCTATAAGAACTTGTTGTCTAATGTGTTCAAAACAGAGAGTTAATAAAGGAGCAGATTTCTGGTTGTGGAAGAATAGATTCAATGCATAATGAACAGACAAGGGTATGGTAGGATGTGAGTACAGTGGAGGTAAACCTAGGCATTGAGTGACAATGAGAGATGTTTTGTCTCTGGAGGCTCCAGTTAAGCCAGGTGAGATCACTGCATGTGTGGGGGGTGGGACAAAAGGGCTATCTAAGGCATTTTGGGCAGGGCTGGGGTTCTACAGTGAAATAAGACAATCACTAACCAAAATAGCAATAGACAAGGCATTTTGACATTAGGGAGAGGCATGTGTAGCCGAGTGATCATAGGGTCCAGAGGTATTGTAGCCCAAGAATTAGCTGGTGGACCTCTTTGGCGAGCCGGGAGATGGGCCTAGTTCGAGGCTAGCTCAAGGCTAACTGGTGCTTGCTTCGGGACAGAGACGTTAGCCAGAAGTAGCCACTCGGATTGCAGCTAGCTAGCTGCGATGATCCGGTGTAAAGGTTCAGAGCTTGCGGTAGGAATCAGGAGATGTGGTAGAGAMAAAGCAGTCCGATATGCTCTGGCTTGATATCGCGCTGTGTAGGCTGGCAGGTATTGACCGATCTGAGGCTGGCTGGTGTCCAAGTTAACGGTGAAGACCGCTAGCAGTGGCTAATTGACTACTAGCTAGTAGCTAGTTAGCTGGCCAGCTCTGATGGCGGTTCCGGTTCTAAAGTATAAAAATAGCAGATCCTTACCACATTGGGTGAGGCCGGTTGCAGGAGAGTATATTCAGTCCGTAGATGGAAAGTGAGATTAAAATATACGGAAAAAACGAGGAAAAATATATTTACACTGGACAAGACAAAACACACGTCCGACTGCTATGCCATCTTGGAACATTAAGCTTGAGGCCCTGGGTCTCAACCCCGCCCTGTGCAATTGGGTCCTGGACTTCCTGACAGGCTGCCGCCAGGTGGTAAAGGTGAGAAGCAACATCTCCACTTCGCTGATCCTCAACGCTGGGGCTCCACAAGGGTGCGTGCTCACCCCCTCATGTACTCCCTGTTCACCCATGACTGCGTGGTCATGCACGCTTCTAACTGAAATCATCCAGTTTGTAAACAACACAACAGTAGTAGGCTTGATTACAGGAGGTTGAAGAAATTTGGCTTGTCAGCTGAAGTCCTCACAAACTTTTACAGATGCACAATTGAGAGCATCCTGTCGGGCTGTATCACCGCCTGGTACAGCAACTGCACTGCCCACAACCGTAGGGCTCTCCAAACTACCTGCCCTCCAGGACACCTACAGCACCCGATGTCACAAGAAGGCCAAAAAGATCATCAAGGACAACAACCACCCAGGCCACTGCCTGTTCACCCCGCTACCATCCAGATGGCGAGGTCAGYACAGGTGCACCAAAGCTCGGACCGAGAGACTGAAATACATCTATCTCAAGGCCATCAGACTGTTAAACAGCCATCACTAGCACAGGGATGCTGCTGTCTACATACAGACTTGAAATTATTGGCCACTTTATTAAATGGAACATTAGTCACGTTAATAATGTCACTTTAATAATGTTTACATATCTTGCATTACTCATCTCATATGTATATACTGTATTCTATACTATCTATTGCATCTTAGCCTATGCACTCTGACATTGCTCATTCATATATTTACCGGGTAGAGACTGTTGTGCAGTGACACGGGTCTCTGAGTTTGTTTGGGTTCAACCCCCCCCCCATTATCTGGATTGTTCTCTACAATATTATAACCTTAATATTCTTACCTAACACTGTAAGGTCATATTTTATAACTTAGCTAGCAGTGGAGGCTGCTGAGAGGAGAACGGTTCATAACAATGGCCGGAACGTAGAAGATGGAATGGCATCAAACACCTGGAAACCATGTGTTTGATTTATTTGTTACCATTCCACTGTCTCAGCTATGGCTGGGTTAAAAAATAAAATTATTAAATATAAGCAGTGTATAAAATTAACCCCCCCCAAATGTGGGTAGATTTAGGTATTGGCAGATAAGTATGTCTATTTCACCAGCCACGTAGGCAGGTGGTCAATTTACAGGGCTCTACAGTGYGAGCATTACATTCGCATTTGCAAATAAAAGTAGAGTAAAATTGGAAAGGATTTCTGAAGTATTGATAACACAAATTTACTGTGGGTTGACTGGTTTAGTACAAGGTAATTTGAGGTAATGTGTCCACTGTTCAACCATACTGTTACACATCGTTCAGCATTCAAAAAGCAAAACCACAGGMTATTATGTTACATAATGTGATTTGCTCACACGTACACAACTGAATTTCAATTATGAMATTTTTTTCTTAAAGGGGTCACTGGGTTCAAAGTGTTAAAGACATCATTTAGATGGGGGTTTGTTTTCAACAAAATTTYAACTATTGCTGGTACAATACAGTAAGCATTAGTGGAGAAATATTTGCCGTATTCTCAGTTAAAAATGACTTTGGCCTTATTTAGTCAAGCAAATAGACCATGGTGGCTATACAAAGGCAAACTCTTTAGTCAGCAGAGTTAATATTCAAACATCGGATTTCTCTTAGAGATTATTGACCTAGTTTGACCCAGTACGAAATTAGTTGTTAGAAATTGTACATAATCCAAATTCAAATCCTGCAAGATAATTGGTCTGTGATAACTACTTCAACATTTTGCGTTTTTTTTCCTTCTAGGTACTGTACTATGGTCTGTCAAGTAAATGTTTATTTTACGTGTTTGCTCCCAGATTCAGAAATGAGAAGACCAGAGGGAGGAGTGGACTTTCCCAGKGAAAATCTGAGAGGCATCTCCAAAGAACTCATCTTCATGGCAATGTTTGGATGAGTTGTAGAAATCCAGTTTGGTCCTCCACTACCTTTTCTCCAAGTACTGCTCCTCTAGAATGTGAGCAGAGTAGAACTGAATACCATTGTCATTCCTTATCAAAGATAATAATTGTATTGTAGATTCTGCATTAAAGTTTCTCGGGCAATATTTATCGAACTGAAGAGTCCCTCTTGTTTTTTTTGTATTGAAGAGATGTCTGACATCATGACACCAAGACCAACTCTGTCACTTGGTTTTTCAATTATTTAATTTATTAAAATGTACCTACATGAAATATACATGTATTTGAACAAGATTAAAAAAATAAAATATTTCAAAACAGAATGTCACACATCAAGTAATAGCCATYGTCACTCAAAGCATGACTGAGGTGCAGTGTGAAGCCTATACCTGTAGACTGACATTTTAAAATCAAATACATAAAACAGCATTTCAAAAAAACAATGCAACTCCTGTCATATACAGTACAAGGGTATAAAGTAAGAAATAGGCTATATTGTGGCTCAACCGTGGTAACTTGTCCATGCAACAAATACTACTGGGTATAGGAATAAAACGGCAACTGGATTATAGTCAAACATTTACTCAAACATACAAGATTTCATCAAATAGCCATCCCTTTTAAAGATCACATCTTCCCTATTTGAGGTATGGTTTCAGTGTTTGCATATTAAATATTAAGTTGTTTCTGGTTACATATTCTCAGGTGTTTTTCAACCAAAAGCCAACATGTTCACACAACAATGGGTCTCAAAAAATATTTTCACATCAAACAACTTCTATGTAGGTCACTTATTTTTCAAATAAGTTTTTCTAATAACTGTGTGTGTGTGTATATATATGTTCACCAATATATGAATTAATCCAAAATATATTCAGTGCTGTAAAATATACATCTAAGAAGCAAGTGTACTGTTTCTGTGTTAAAGGCCCAGTGCAGTCAAAATTWGTTTTTCCTGTGTTTTATATCATATTGTACAACAGTTGATGAAACTAACACTGTAAAAGTATGAAAAAATGTGATCAGTGTTATTTCCTGATAGGTCCTTCTAATCAGCAGGTTTGCATGGGCGGGATTTTCGACTTTCCATGGTGATATCACCATGCGGTAAATTGGTTAATAGACCAATAACAAAAAGAGTTCCAAACCACTCTGGCAATAACAGCTAGTTTTCAGTTTCCTCCTCCCTACTCAACCCAGTCCCATACAGTCCTAGGAACATTCTTGCTTGAGAAATAGTTATTTGCTAAAAAGCTACTTTYTCCCATTTTAACGGAATTTTAACTTACAGTAAGGTACTTAATTGTTACCCAGAAATTATTTAAAATTTATAGAAAACATCTGCATTGGGCCTTTAGGCAAATGGAGTGGTCTTGCATGGCTCAACTGTATCAGACTTATTGCTTCAATGTGACCAATATTCTGCTTTATGGAAAAGACAGCCATATTCTCCACCCTTTGTACTAAAAACCCATCTGCCACCAAATGCACCTAGATAAAACAGACGTGAGAACATCTTAACAGGTTTACTGCATAGCATTCATGTGTTGGTGCACATTGCAGGTGCATTACTAAATGTTAATGTGTTATGCCACTAGGCTAGGGGCTATCAAACTTATAGCCCACTAGGCTTTTCATGAATACAACTCATTTATAAATGTAGGATCTAGATCCCATCTACTAAGAGTGTACTTGTTGCCACTGAGTTCATATTTGAGTATTTGTGCATCAGGAGCAGCAGGAGAATGCAGCACAACATCACGAGAAGCAGCGACAGATAGGAGTCGTAATAGAACTAGGCACGAAGATGGCCGATATAGCAGCCTTATATAGGTTCACCCTGACACTGAAAAGGACAATCAAAACAGGTGCTACTACAAAGGTTTTATATATGTGATGTAGTACTGACATAGTATTACACAGGTACCGTACTCTTCATCTGATGTAGTAATACTACACAGGTACTATTAATCTGATGAAACATAGTCTAGAGAGAAAGAGTGGCAAGAAAACAAATCCAATCAGAAAATGGAAGGCTAATCCTGTGGCCAGATGGATACAAACAAAATGTGTTCTGTACAAGCTMTGTCCTCTTCTAAAGTAGACCCACCTTACACACAAGGGCTGTCACTAGGCAACACTTCCCTACAGTGTAATTACTGATGAAGGGCAATGGAAATGGTTCTTTTCAGCTGGTCAAGGCTTTGTGTTAATAGTCCCCCGAGTGGGATAGTGCAGATTGTCAGTAAACCGTCATCCTTTCATTTCTGTTCCATCCATTTGACCAGTGGGACTCCATCAACGTCCGTCTGTCCGATCATCTGCCTGTCAGTCCATCTGTCAGTACCTCCTTTTCCCGAGCTTCCCAGTGTCTGTCATGCAGGTTTTAGGCCGAAGCGCTGCAAGATTAGAAACCAAATATGGTTTTGGTTCATTAGTGTCGAAAAAATGAAGGCTGCTTCACACACAAAAATAGACAAAACATCAGAAATTCAATGTATTTCCCCCCCCCCCCCTTGTTTTCAGCAGGCAGGGGGGAAATTCAMACAAACGTTTGTGTCTTTGATATGTTTAAAAGACACTGAAACATTTGGGTTGATAAGTGTGGAAATATCAGCTCTGAAATACCAATATTGATAATGTAGCTTTTAGTTTCATTTGCTTCTCACTGATTATTGTATTATACCTGGTATTTTTAAATGTATACAGTATATACTGAACTGCTTTGCTTACCTGGATCAGCTGTTTGTTTCTTCTTGTGGTGATGAACTATCTCGTTCTCATTGGTCATCTTCACATCTTGGTCCTCCAMATAAATGCTGCAAAACAACACAAGGAGGGGAAAACACACCAGTTTCACTTGAGTCTTCGCATAATCTGGCCAGGTATATGAAAGACTGGAGCATGGGAGCTGCGGATAACACAAAAACTAAGGACGGATTGACTGACGGCAACAAAGCTTGACGCGAGCAGGTCCAAGTCTTGTGTCTTATAATGAAGTTACAGAAAGGTGAAGAGACATGAGTGACAAGGGACGAGGAGGTCTGTTTGGAACTACTGTAGAAGGACTTGGCATCACAAGTCAAGCTGTGGGTTGGAGGTGGGTTGACTGGGGTGATTTGGGGACATGAACACAACTTTTTATAACATGACTTTACCACGGGGGGGCTGACTGACAAGGCTAATGAGGGACTCTGTTACTCACTGTTTCAAATCGCGATGTCTGCTAYCGCGGGGGCTGGAGTAGAKAGAGCACATCTCCGTTGAACACGAGTYACAAAGAGGTATACTTCAGTGCTAATTACACACTGTTATAACTGATAGGAACGTCTGTCCTTGAAAATACAGAGTTTCTCCCACTATGGTAGCCAAGGTCTCCTGCCATATGAAAAAACTCACATCATGTGAAAATGGTAAATGACTTCACATGCTCATGTTGACTGCAGCTACACAGAAGAACCAATAAGAATGTGTGCAAGTTGATGGACAAGCAGCAAAACCTATCCGCACATGCGTGAATTTCGATGGACAGGGAAATMATTTGCTTATATCTGGCTGTAGCAGCCAATCCCATGCTGGGTTACCTGATGACAGTGTTCCTTTCACGGTGGGCAATGTGGGCGTTGTCGGTGAAGAGGATGGTGTGGTAGAGCACCGCCGGGTCACAGGTGGGCAGGATGCCCCGYGCCGCCTGGCTCACACTGTCCAAGATGCCGTTATACACCARGAGGTCATCTACTAGCAGCTACACAAGGAAGGCTTACTGTAGTCATTCATTTATTACCCCTTATTTAAGCCCAGAAAGTTTAACAGAGAACAGACTCTTGTTTACAGCAATGTGTATATAGATATGTATTGATGTGTATATAGAGTGYATTTGGAAAAWATTCAGACCCCTTGACATTTTCCACATTTTGTTACGTTACTGCCTAATTCAAAAATTGATTAAATATACATATCTACAGGAACGTCTGTCCTGTAGATTGTTTTTYCCCCCTCATCAATCTACACACAATACCCCATAATGACACCAAAAATTTGAATGTTTTGCTAATTTATAAAAAATAMAAAATTTAAATATGACATTTACATAAGTATTCAGACCCTTTACTAAGTACTTTRTTGAAGCACCTTTGGCATGRATTACAGCCTCGAGTCTTCTTACCACCCTGCATCCCACTGCTGGCTTGCTTCTGAAGCTAAGCAGGGTTGGTCCCTGGATGGGAGACCAGATGCTGCTGGAAGTGGATATGGAGGGCCAGTAGGAGGCACCTTTTCCTCTGCTCCCCAAAAATATCCCAATGCCCCAGGGCAGTGATTGGGGACATTGCCTTGTGTAGGGTGCTGTCGTTCGGATGGGGAGTTAAACGGGTGTCCTGACTCTCTGTGGTCACTAAAGATCCCATGGCACTTATTGTAAGAGTAGGGGTGTTAACCCTGGTGTCCTGGCTAAATTCCCAATCTGGTCACCTAATCATCCCCAGCTTACAATTGGCTCATTTCTCTCCCCTGTAACTATTCCCCAGGTTGTTGCTGTAAATGAGAATGTGTTCTCAGTCAACTYACCTGGTAAAACAAGGGTACAAAAAAATCTGCTTTGTTGGCACACACAGGCACACCTGTATTTGGGGAGTTTCTCCCATTCTACTCTGCAGATCCTCTCAAGCTCTGTCAGGTTGGATGAGCGTCACTGCACAGCTWTTTTCAGGTCTCTCCAGAGATGTTAGATCGGGTTCAAGTCTGGGCTCTGACTGAGCCACTCAAGGACATTCAGAGACATGTCCCGAAGCCACTTCTGTGTTGTCTTGGCTGTGTGCTTATGGTCATTTTCCTGTTGGAAGGTGAACCTTCACCCCAGTCAGGTCCTAAACACTCTGGAGCAGGTTTTCATCAAGAATCTATGTACTTTGCGACGTTCATCTTTCCMTCGATCCTGACTAGTCTCCCAATCTCTGCCGCTGAAAAACATCCCCACAGCATGATGCTGCCACTACCACACTTCATCATAGGGATGGTGCCAGGTTTCCTCCAGACGTGACACTTGGCATTCAGGCCAAAGAGTGCAACTTGGTTTCATCAGACCAGAGAATCTTGTTTCGAATGGTCTTAGAGTCTTTAGGTGCCTTTTGGCAAACTCCAAGTGGGATTTCATGTGCCTTTAGCTGACGAGTGGCTTCCGTCTGGCCACTCTACCATAAAGGCCTGATTGGTGGAGTGCTGTAGAGATGGTTGTCCTTCAGGAAATTTCTCCCATCTCCACAGAGGAACTCTAGAGCTATGTCAGAGTGACTATCGGGTTCTTGGTCACCTCTCTGACCAAGGCTCTTCTCCCCCGTTTGCTGAGTTTGGCCGGGTGGCCAGCTCTAGGAAGCGTTGTGGTGGTTCCAAACTTCTTCCATTTAAGAATGATGGAGGCCACTGTGTAATTGGGGACATTCAATACTGCAGAAATAGTTTGGTACCCTTCCCCAGATCTGTGCCTAGAAACAATCCTGTCTCGGAGCTCTACGGACAATTCCTTTGACCTCGTGGCTTGGTTTTTGCTCTGACGTGCACTGTCAACTGCAGGACCTTATATAGACAGGTGTGTGCCTTAACAAATCATGTCCAATCAATTGAATTTATCACAGGTGGACTCCAATCAAGTTGTAGAAACATCTCAAGGATGATCAATGGAAACAGGATGCATATGAGCTTAATTTCAAGTCTCATAGAAAAGGGTCTGAATACTTGTGTAAATAAGGTATCTGTTTTTTATTTTTGATACATTTCTAAACATTTCTAAAAACCTGTTTTCGCTTTTTTTATTATGGGGTTGTGTGTGTAGATTGATGAGGACTTACATTTTTTTTAAATCAATTTTAGAATAAGGCTGTAAGGTCTGTTTGGAAAAAGTCAAGGGGTCTGAATACTTTCCGAATGCACTGTAGATATGTATATTTAGATATGTATAGATGTGTATATAGATATCTATAATGTAATTGTTCTTTATTGTTGTTTGACAGGTCGTCAATGTAAAACCTTTTTTTTTTCTTAATTTACTTACCTGTGTAAATAAAGGTGAAATAAAACTCGGGAAGAATTCCTAATAATAGTACTTTATTAGACCATTATAGTCTGAAATTATCCTTATTCTGCTTTGCTCCCAAGTCCTAACATCTGTGTCTCTCTGATGAATGTGTTACTGTACTGAGAAGGAGAGAGAAGACTGACTTACCCCAAACTCCTTTACCCCCCTCTGTGGTGTCTTGGAGTAGTTCCACAGTTTGATCATGGACACGGTCACCGGCTGGTCAAATATGAGATACACGCGATTCACCAGTCCGGGGAGTACCGGTGCTAGCCACATGTGTATGCCATCATGAGTGTTGTTCACTCCATCTACCAGCTTATCTGGAGTCCTCACGTCACCGTTCACACTGTCCAGGACATTCACACTGTCTGGGAACGCAGCGATATCTTGAAGCATTGTTTAAAGAATGGACTCGGCCAAACTGCGTTGACTACTATGTCATTACTCCTGCCATTTCCATTTCCTCTACTGTACAGCCACCCTTTTACTATTTCAGGGTACATTTACAGTTTGGGAGTTCACCAAACTTGGTCCAGGGAAGGTACATGAGGTTCCCACTATATGAACAAGCTACAAAATTGGCTATATCAAAATTCCGAAAAAAACAAAAAAYGAAAACAAAAACTAGTGTGGTTAAGGTTAGGGTTAGGTGTAAAAACAGATTTTAAGAAGAGAAATTGTAGAACTAGGCGGTGCTTCCGACTTTGCAACTTGGCCAGATATTGACGACCGGTACAGGGAGAGCAGGCTTTCGTTCCACACCAGCAMTAAACACACCTGATTCAACTAATCATCACACCCTTGATTGACTGAATAAGGTGTTTTAATGCTCGGCTAAAACTAAAGACACGACACCCTGTGGATTTCTAGGACCGGGGTTTATGACCAGTCTTAGGCTAGCTAGCTCAGCCAGTCAGGTCAAGTGAGACTAGTGACCACTGGGTGTAAGTGTAGATTGCAGCAGTGGTGGTTCTCAGTGTGTGTGTATGTGTTTGTGGTGTTAACATTGTAGGTAGGATACTGTTGTCACTGAGGGGTATCTTCTTGTTGTTTTGGTCATAGAACTCCAGGCCGTTCATGCCAATGTAGTAGGGGTCACCCCAGGTGGTCAGCAGCTGCAGCTGGAAGATGACTGGTGGGTCAAGGGTTAAGGAAGAGACGTGGAGCCGTGTACACACTTAGGACTTTTAAAGTCATCAAGTAATTTAGTGATCACAGTATCTCAAGCAGGCAAAACTGGTTGTAATGACATTGAATATGTACAGTATGTCTTWTATGAAAGGTAAAATATATACTGTATATTGTCAATTCTATCTACTAAAAGGTGAAATATTTTGTTTGTAAAAGTTATGCACTGGTCGCAGAATTTCTGTATGTCTATGTAAGGTGACATGTTACGTTAGTAAAGGCAGCGGTCCAAATCTGTGTGATTTCTGAAGATAAAAAAAAAATTGTATAACATTTTCGTTGTTGGACATAAAAGACTATACAATCACCAGTAAATCAGCTGAAAGTGATTTTAATTTAGAAAATATTCTAAATGAAAGTATTCTCACGCATAAATAGAGAGAAATATGTGATCTTAGCCCAATGTAATCAGGGTTTGATATTATGTTTTTGTCAAATACTATATCTGTTTAGGCTTCTTGTGTACAAATTATTTATAATTATGTTCTGGACCCCCGACCATCCGCTTAAGAAAAAATCGTCCCATGGCTGAATGTAGTTGGGGACCCCTGCTATAGGCCTTATATTCTGTGGGACTATGTCTTGTGTGCAGCAGGAGGAAGGATACATCCACAAGGCATGATGGGGGCCTCGTAGTCCATGCTGGCTTGCTCCTGTCTTCTGGAGCCAGGCCTGAAAACCATCGGAAGACACAAACCTTAAAATGACATCTCATATTGTATTGCATTACAGTAGTAGAGCATATGAATTATCGTATCAATGATTCATTTGATACATCACTAGGTGTTTGGCACAGTGGGGATAATAGACAGAATGCTATTTTACGAGATGCTAAAACAATTAGCCTGGTCCTAGATCTGTTTGTGCCGTCTCGCCAACTCGTATGGTCATTAGTAAGACATCCCAAACCGATATGGGACCAGACTAGCCTACAAGTAAGTAGTCACTTGAGTGTGTAGGCCGAGTCCTCTACTGTGCTGTTGACCAGGCCAGTGGTGGGGGTCTGGAGAAAGTCGATGAAGAGGATCTCCTGAGCAAAGTCAAAGTGACAGTTCCCTGGTCCCTTCCTGATGAGGAAGCCCTCTGCTGGAGAGATGAGCCTATCGTCCAGAGACACATGGATCACCTTCACCTGGAGAACACATGAATAGGAAATGGTTATCTTAACAAATGTTTTCGTAAGGAATAGGGATTCACCCCTTAACAAAAAAAACATTCTCAGTCAATATTCAAATATCTTTAAGGATCTATGGCAGAGTGTGAATGTATAGTAATTGCATATATTGTAAATGCACACTTACGGAGCATCGTATATATTTATAGAACTACAATGCACTGCACCGTTAATGACAAGACTCACAAATGCAAAAGCAACCTACAGGGCCCAGATATTTCATKTTGAATTGACACTTCCACCAGGCTACTAAAGCCAGTTCTCCATCCCAGTGACTCTCTCTCTCACCCCTCTGTAGGAGTCCTCCGGGGTCTTGTTGTAGTTCCAGATGCGGAGGCCAGCCACCGTCTGGGCCTTGTCAAAGTTCACCGTCAGGGTGTGGTGCTGGCCACAGGAGAATGGAATCAGCCACATGTGCTGGTCCTCAGTGGTGATGTTGTGGCCATCAATGAGTCTGGACAGAGGAGAGAGAGACACCTCACTGGTGATTCAGGAATATGTTGGAAATTAAAACTTACAGTTACGAATATAACTACTGTTCCCTRAAGGAGGGAATAAGGTAGAMAAATATTATGGGGAGACTCAACACCAATCATATTCACCTTAACTGAAATCACGTCCAACGGGTCAATGGATGCAGAGCCAGCCCTCGGAAACCCTGCCTTCCTTGCTATAATACCGGGGCTTGCATTCATTTCCTCAATTCAGTACCGCTCTTCAGCAAGCCCAAAACCCCTGACGATGCAGGGCCAAAATATTTTAGACCTCRTTCCTTCCTTCAGGGAACAGTAGTTATATTCATAACTGTACGTTCCCATTTAGTCGGTCACTCGGTATAACATACTATGGGGACATACAATCACGCCCTAAGCCAGCTCAGAGGGTACCAAAATAGCAGGCACACGGCAGTCCAAGCACACAGGTTTAACCGGCTCCAAAAAGGGGTTACAGAAGCCACCTTTTTCCCTAATACTTATCCGAGAAGCCTGAATTGTCAGAGCCTCATGAGGCCTGAAATGTCAGAGACCTATATAGGGAGCCATAACCTTCTTTAACTTGGTTATGCTCGCTGCCACTGCAGCCCAAGTCCATAGACCCCATGGCTCCAAGTAGAGGTCGACCGAATCATYGGAATGGCCGATTAATTAGGGCCGACTTCAAGYTTTCATAACAATCGGTAATCAGCATTTTTGGACGCCGATTACATTGCACTCCACGAGGAGACTGTGTRGCAGGCTAACCACCTGTTACGCGAATGCAGCAAGGAGCCATGGTAAGTTGCTAGCTAGCATTAAACTTATCTTATAAAAAACAATCAATCTTAACATAATCACTAGTTAACTACACATGGTTGATGATATTACTAGTTTAACTAGCTTGTCCTGCGTTGCATATAATCAATGCGGTGCCTGTTAATTTATCATCGAATCACAGCCTACTTTGCCAAACGGTGATGATTTAACAAGCGCATTCGCGAAAAAAGCAGTCGTTGCACCAATGTACCTAACCATAAACATCAATGCCTTTCTTAAAATCAATACACAAGTATATTTTTTTAAACCTTCATGTTTAGTTAAAAAAAAATAATGTTAGCAGGCAATATTAACTAAGGACATTGTGTCACTTCTCTTGCGTTCTGTACAAGCAGAGTCAGGGTATATGCAGCAGTTTGGGCCGCCTGGCTCGTTGCGAACTGTGTGAAGACCATTTCTTCCTAACAAAGACCGTAATTCATTTGCCAGAATTATACATAATTATGACATAACATTGAAGGTTGTGCAATGAAACAGCAATATTTACACTTAGGGATGCCACCCGTTCGATTAAATAYGGAACRGTTCCGTATTTCACTGAAAGAATAAACGTTTTGTTTTCGAAATGATAGTTTCCGGATTTGACCATATTAAATGACATAATGTTCATATTTCTGTGTGTTATTATGTTATAATTAAGTCTATGATTTGATATTTGATAGAGCAATCTGACTGAGCGGTGGTAGCCAGCAGCAGGCTTGTAAGCATTCATTCAAACAGTACTTTCCTGCGTTTGCCAGCAGCTCTTTGCAATGCTTGAAGCACAGTGCTGTTTATGACTTCAAGCCTATCAACTCCCGAGATTAGGCTGGMAATAGTATAGTGCCTATAAGAACATCCAATAGTCAAAAGGTATATGAAATACAAATGGTATAGAGAGAAATAGTCCTATAATAACTACAACCTAAAACTTCCTACCTGGGAATATGGAAGACTCATGTTAAAAGGAACCACCAGCTTTCATATGTTCTCATGTTCTGAGCAAGGAACTTAAACGTTAGCTTTTTTACATGGCACATATTGCACTTTTACTTTCTTCTCCAACACTGTGTTTTTGCATTATTTAAACCAAATTGAACATTATTTATTTGAGACTAAATTGATTTTATTTATGTATTATATTAAGTTAATATAAAAGTGTTCATTCAGTATTGTTGTAATTGCCATTATTACAAATATATATTTAAAAAAAGTTATTTATACATTTAAAAAATAATAATACATTAAAAAAAAAATTTAAAGGCCGATTAATCGGTATCGGCTTTTTTTGGTCCTCCAATAATCGGTATCGGCGTTGAAAAAAACATAATCGGTTGACCTCTAGTTCCAAGAACAATATTTACACTACATGGCCAAAAATTAACAGCTTATTTCAAATTCATGAGCATTAATATGGAGTTGGTCCCCCCTTTGCTGCTATGACAGCCTCCACTCTTCTGGGAATGCTTTCCGCTTGATGTTGGAACACTGCTGCAGGGACTTGCTTCCATTCAGCCACAAGAGCATTAGTGAGGTCGGGCACTGATGTTGGGCGATTAGGCCTGGCTTGCAGTTGGCGTTCCAATTCATCCCAAAGGTGTTCGATGGTGTTGAGGTCAGGGCTCTGTGCAGGCCAGTCAAGTTCTTCCACACCGATCTCAACAAACCATTTCTGTATGCACCTCGCTTTGTGCACGGGGGCATTGTTGTGCTGAAAACAGGAAAGGGCTTTCCCCAAACAAGCACAGAATACAATGTTGTTGATCCATCCTCAGTTTTCYCCTATCAAAGCCATTAAACTTTGTAACTGTTTTAAATCGTCATTGGCCTCTGAGTGGTTCTGTTCCTCTCCGGCAACTGAGTTAGGAAGGACGCCTGTATCTTTGTAGTGACTGGGTGTATTGATACACCATCCAATAAGAAATGTATAACTTCACCATGCGAAAAGGGATATTCAATGTCAGTTTATTTTTTATTTTGACATATCTACCAATAGGTGCCCTTCTTTGCGAGGCATTGGAAAATCACCCTGGTCTTTGTGTTTTAAATTCATTGTTTGACTGAGGGACCTTACAGATAATTGTATGTGTGGGCTACAGAGATGAGGTAGTCATTCAAAAATTATGTTTAACACTATTGTTGCACACAGAGTGATACAGTGAAAGGGGAGCAGGCAGGGAGAGAGAGGATCGGGGCAGGCAGAGAGACAGTCAGAACCGTGCACATAGACTATAGCTTGGTAATCTAGCAATGCCTCGTAAATTCACCAAAATGTATATATGAAAGTAGGCTACATATTAGGCTATCAATGAGTATGGCTAAGCTATTATTCATAGTGCCAGTGAATTGAAGTTGAACATAGCCAAATGCATCTGTTTAATTAGGCCTATTGTGCAATAACAAGTTATGCCTATAGCTTATTTAATGAAACCCTGGCTAGCTGTTGATGTCTTAGGTCAGGGGTCTCCAACCCTGTTCCTGGAGAGCTACCAACCRTCCTGTAGGTTTCTGCTCCAACCCCAGTTGTAACTAACCTGATTCAGCTTATYAACCAGCTTTTGAAACAGATGCGCTAGATTAGGGTTGGAGTGAAAACCTACAGGATGGTAGCTCTCCACGAACAGGGTTGGAGAGCCCTGTCCTTGGCAATAGATCGCAAAGTAGCATCCCCGCTAAACTTTTGGGAAATGGCAGGTTCACTTTCTCCCTTTCCCTTTCATCCATAAACACAGTCAAGTGCAAATGCAGTTCAGCAGCTCAAATCAGCAGGATGTGGGGCATTGATATTAGGAAGGACGTCTACCATGGACGGATCGCTAAAATAATGATCATGATCACACTTCATCAATGTAAATATTATGGGGAGACCTATACATTTGGCAGGCAAGCACGAGTTATCAGTGTAGCCTATTATCGTCTAGACACGACGTTGAAATAACTTCACGCCTACAATAAAAACCTCCAGGCTTCCGTCAAGTCAATTCAATAAAAAATTTAAATCATTTCAGGGGGCAGTTTAGGAAAACAAAGCCTGTGTGAATCATCCTCTGGAATAATAACGCACATGCTTGGATAATAATGACAAAACCAACGTCTCTAGTAATACCATCCGAATAGGGCTATAACATGTCAAAGAATAGGTTCATCAGCGTAGAGTGCGCCGCATCATCCCATGGGATCCGTCAAGGCTGCACACAGCAGAAATATCACTGAAATATTCTAGTTCTTACACATCCCCACCTATATTCAAACAAAATAGGCCTTTTTATAGGCAAATGGGCAGCATTATGCTCACGCCAGTCCTCTAGAACGCAAATGTAGTCTTCCTACTTTTGAACCTTAATAACATCTGGCACAGAATAAGGACTACTGCCAGAAAATAAACATTTGTTTGTTTGAAGTTGGTCCAAGTGTGACTGCTCAGAGATTCAGCTCCTCTGTCCAACTTTCATTACTCAAACCTTCCTGTGGATTTGTGTGTGCCGATTTGTGTGTGCCGTGTGGCTCAGTTGGTAGAGCATGGCGCTTGCAAGCCAGGGTTGTGGGTTCATTCCCCACGGGGGACCAGATGAATATATGAACGTTACAATTTGTAAGTCGCTCTGGATAAGAGCGTCAGCTAAATGACTTAAATGTAAATGTAAAAGTATTATAGCTATGCACATGCACAAATGGGATTTTATTTACAAAAAGATAGGAGTCAAACAAGTAAATCGACATCCATTGATGGGAAAATGAATCTGGCGATTTGAAAAAACGGCAATGATCTTTTATCTTGCGACATGTGTAAATTCCTTTTATTACGTCACATCAGCTTCGATAATTATTATTTTGAATGGAAAACTGAATTTTTGCTTTTTACGTGACGTCCCTCTCTTAAATCACTTGATAACGTCATGAAGTATGACATGCTCCTATATTTGTCCTTAGTCTGCTCATACTGTCTCATGATCCAATTCCTGATTGCTACCCAGTCACCAATGGGAAATGTCCAGTCTCTCTACCCAGCTATCAGAGGGCGCCGGAGATGGGCGGGCAGTGTGGGCCATGAACACGGCTGTTCAGAACAGCAGGAACGCCAAAGCAGAACCTGAGAGCTGCTCGATCATCAACGTGAAGCGGAGGAAGGGTTCCAAGAAGGTGCAGCCCAACGGGAACAACGAGAACAACGTGACCCACCTCAACAAAAACAACTCGACCCAGGGCTGTGGCTGCAGAGCGTAGCCCGCTTCCTGCTCAACCACGGCTGGGGGAACCAGAGGCATCCTCCACCAGCCAATGTGGTGTTTGTCTACATGCTGTGCCGCAAGGTGGTCTCTCTCGAGGCAGTCACGAGCACAGCTTGCAGGCCATGGTGATCACCTGCCTCTACCTGACCTGCTTCTACATGGGCAACGAGAACTCCTACCCACTGAGACCCTTCCTGGTGGAGAGCTCCAGGGAYATCTTCTGGGAGMGCTGCCTGTCYATCATCAACCTGATGAGTGGCAACATGCTCCAGATGAGCACGGACCAGCACTATTTCTTCCAGCTGTTTGCCAACCAAAAGAACGAAAGCCAGGAGGAGAGGAGCCGCTTGCTCATCGGTCTGGACCGGCGAGGGGCCTGGGGAGAGGGTCCAGGGGAGGGCAGGGGCCTCCTCAGTCTGGCATTTCAAAATGGAGGGAGGAAAGGGGAGAGGGGAAACGATGATTCACAAATGAGGGTACATTTGGCTTAGATGAACCCCAAAAGTTAAAATTGAACAAATCAAAACGAATAATGAAAAAAAATATATAGAAAAGAAACACAAATCTACAGCTATAATTGATTGTGGAGAAGACGAAGGCTGCAGCCAACCAGCCACACATGACTGTTTCTTTGACTTTCGAAGATGTGCAATGTACCTACCATAGGAGGGTGATTGAGCACCCTTGTGTGACTGGGCTAGTGCTCTCATCACACYGAGATTGCAGCCTACCAACCTACTATTCTGACAGTCAGATGTGCACTGCCTATCATGGGTGGGTAGCTGAGCACTGCTATACAGTGCATTTGGAAAAGTATTCAGACCCCTTGACTTTATCCACATTTCGTTACAGCCTTTTTCTAAAATGGATTCATTCATTTTTCCCCCTCCTCAATCTACACACAATAGCCCATAATGACCAAAAACTTTTTTTTATACATTTTTGCAAATGTATAAAATAAAGAAAAACGGAAATATCACATTTACATAAGTATTCAGACCCTTTACTCAGTACTTTATTGAAGCACCTTTGGCTGCAATTACAGCCTCAAATCTTCTTGGGTATGACGCTACAAGCTTGGCACAYCTGTATTTGGGGAGTTTCTACCATTCTTCTCTGCAGATCCTCTCAAGCTCTGGCAGGTTGGATGGGGAGTGTTGCTGCACAGCTATTTTCATGTCTCTCCTGAGATGTTCGATTGGGTTCAAGTCAGGGCTCGGGCTGGGCCACTCAAGGACATTCGCTCAATTTATAGTCTCATAGCGAAGGGTCCTGAATACGGTAGAAATAGTATTTCTGTTTTTTATGAGGATTTTTGTGTGGTAGATTGATGAGCATCTCTCCTCTTTT
>NC_036857.1:37749947-37757171 GCF_002910315.2 Salvelinus sp. IW2-2015
TAGAATAAGGCTGTAATGTAACAAAATGTGTAAAAAAGTCAAAGGGTCTGAATACTTTCCGGATGCATTGTATATCGAATGAAAGCCATAATAAACATTGACATGATAGACACTTAAGAGATAGTCAGTTGAATGAAATCCCTTACAACACTGTTGTTGGCTGTGTTGATGAAGTTGTTGACAAGTTAACTGGATAACGACTTAAAATAAAGGTAACCGCCAAAATAAAGGAAACATCATCATAAAGTGTCTTAGTAGAGCGTTGGGCCACCACGAATCAAAACAGCTTCAATGCACCTTGGCATAGTTTCGACAAGTGTCTGGAACTCAATTGTGGACTCTATGTTGGACCCCAGGAAGAGGAACTGCTGCATGTGCAGTAGCTAATGGGGATCCTAATAAACAAAACAATTGGAGGGATGCGACACCATTCTTCCAAGAGAAATTCCATCATTTGGTGTTTTGTTGATGGAAAACGCTGTCTCAGGYGCCGCTCCAGAATCTCCCATAASTGTWCAATTGGGTTAAGATCTGGTGACTTTCATTCAGTGACCACTCGTTCCCTGTGGATGGGGGCATTGTCATCCTATGGGGGCATAGCCATGGTAGYCAAAATAATGGCCGGCCCAGCATTTTTATACATGACCCTAAGCATGATGGGATGTTAATTGCTTAATTAACTCATGAACCACACGTGTGGAAGCACCTRCTTTTAATACACTTTGTATCCCTTTTCTACTCAAGTGTTTCCATTATTTCCTCACTTACCTGTACATCCTGTGGTCAGAAGTTATGCAGTTAGATCCATCTACATTGTCAGCAGTGTGAGGTCAGAGACACGCACGCACGCACACACCCGACACAGTCACTCACTTATCGAGGGTGTGTGCTTCCTGGCCGTACTCAGGCAGGTCATTGGGTCCCGTGGCGAAGGCATTCACCATGGTCAGGTCCAGAGGCAGGCTGTCCCCCTCCTTCCCCACACCTCTAACCCTGTCAGTCCCAGGTGTGGGAGTCCCCAACGTCATCCTCAACTCTATCCTAAGGCCTGAAGGGGGGGGGGGGGGGGAGGATGAGAGAGATCTTAGGAGTCTGTGTGAAACAAGCTGAGCTAGCGACATTTTACAGAGAGAAAAACAGTCCTGTGTTAAAATGAGGAATGAATGATTGATCATGAATAACACTAACTTGAAGGGAGTACTCACACTTTCCATTGTGCATTCCTGGGATCTGCTCCAGGGTCTCCTCAGATGACCATCAGGTAGGGTTCAGATGGAGTTTTAACCTGGAAAATGAGCAGTGATATAGAAACCAGAAATGTTAGGTGATAGACTGGCGAACAAAACCTGCACGTCTTGTATCAATCCGGCAGGTAGCCTAGTGGTTAGAGCGTTGGACTAGTAACCGAAAGGTTGCAAGATCGAATCCCCGAGCTGACAAGGTAAAAATCTGTAATTTTGCCACTGAACAAGGCAATTAATCCACTGTTCCTAGGCCGTCATTGAAAATAAGAATTTGTTCTTAACTGACTTTCCATGTATTCACTGTAGTCCCAGTCAGTCATGTTGTACTCACAGCGAGGTCGTCCTCGGGTCTGAAGCCAGTCTGGGTGAAGGGTCTGTCCTCCCCCTCTCCGTCGGCCGTGCGGGGCCTCTGCAGCTCCTCCTCATACCCCACCAGCTCTTCGAAGCCCTCCGCCTCCCCGCAGAACGTCTCGTCGTAGCGCGACATAGCCTCCAGGATCTCATCATCCGTGGTRAACAAGATGGTGTCCCCGAACTGGTCCAGACCTAAGAGGAGAGGGGTGGAGGTATAATTCAGGATGTTAGAGGCAAACATGTTTTAATGCATGGGCAACAAATGACATTAAACCTACACTGAGCGTATAAAACAAAGAACACAAGCTCTTTCCATGACATAGACTGACCAGGTGAATCCAGGTGAAAGCTATGATCCCTTATTGATGTCACTTGTTAAATCCACTTCAATCAGTGTAGATGAATGGGAGGAGAGAGGTTAAATAAGGACTTTTAAGCCTCGAGACAATTGAGACATAGATTGTGTGCGTGCGTGTGACATTCAGAGGGTGAATGGGCGAGACAAAAGATTTGAGTGCCTTTGAACGGGCTATGGTAGTAGGTTTGTGTCAAGAACTGCAACGCTGATGGGTTTTTCACGCTCATCAGTTTCCCGTGTGTATTAACAATGGTCCCCGACCCAAAGGACATCCAGCCAAATTGACACAACTGTGGGAAGCATCGGAGTCAACATGGGCCAGCATCCCTGTGGAACCTTGTAGAGTCCATGCCCCGACGAATTGAGGCTGTTCTGAGGGCAAAAGCGGGGGTGTGCAACTCAATATTAGGGAGGCGTTCTTAATGTTTTGTACACTCAGTGTATTTTGTCACCAAACAAATGCTGTAGTTCTACGATCTAATGTAATATAATATCACAAAGCTCCTAAAATAAGGACCTAGTATAGGCCAACTGTGGTAGAACTATAACATGGGATACATTTAGGTGTCTAAGGAGAGAGGCTATCCCTCACTCATGATCCCCCTTACCTCCAGACAGTGTCCCTGACGCCTTGGCGATCTCTCCCCTGAAGATGCACCTCCCATCCAGCAGCATCTCAGCCTCCTTCACCCCCCTGAACGAGTGGATCCTGGACTTGTTGTAATTCCACACTCTTATCATGGCCACCTGACATGGCCCAGCGAACTCCAGGTAGATCACGTGACTCATCCCCTGGGTGAACGGCGCYAGCCACAGGTGCATGTCGTCCTGCGTGCGGTTGATTCCGTCGATTAGGTTGGCGACTACGCGCGGGTCTTTGCCGTAGGCGGGCAGCACGTTAATATCGGGTGGATCGGCTTGGATGTGGGCGGGCCGGACSGGCTGACCGCTGGAGCTGAAGACTTCCAGACCGTTGAGGCCCACGTAGTGACGGTCGCCCCATGTGGACAGGATGTTAATGACCAGACGTTGACCACGTGGGAGGACCGGAATCTCAAACTCTGGCTCGGCGGAAAGGTCATCCACCGGGTCATCGCAGAAGCCCCCTTGAGGGGCGGGTGAAGAGAGGTGGGACAAGGAGGGGAAGGGGCTGCAGGGGGGGCCTGCTGGGTCGGAGGTGATACTGGCGGCTCTGGAGGAACGCTGGAGGAACTCGTCAAAGATGTCGCCCTCGAAGCCCATGTTGGAGATGCGACCACGCTGGCACTGGTTGAACTTTGTGAGGGAGTTCCAGGACTCCATGAGGTTGTCATCCTGGGCCTGCCGGCTGTGGAGCGTGGCCCGTGGGGTACGATGCTGCCTTTTGCTGCTGCTGCCTGACACTGAACTTGGCTCCTCTGTGGAATCAACACACTCTCATGTTACCTCAAAGGCCGTGCAGAGTACCTAATACAAGTGTAGCTAAGCAAGCTTATTTTTTGACCGTTTTATACATTGTGGTACTCCATATCATTTTGCGAGTAAGAATTCTCCAACTAAAGTTATGGCCCACAATAATCCTAAAATAATAGTACATATTTCAGTTACGAAGAAGATACAATTTCTATGGTAATGATTATGTAATTTTCACACTGAATAGCCCAACTCCGACAGCTGGTGTGATAATGGTCAAAGAGTCTATGGCCCACTTTCAGCTGACACATCCACAACAGATATGGTCAGATCCAGCTGGCATGTGCCCTGTGTGTGTGTGTGTGTGTGTGTGTGTGTGTGTGTGTGTGTTTCCAGATAGGGGAAAAACAAGCTATTACTAAAGGGTCTGGGGGGGGAGTCTGTCTGTTGTCATGGAGATAAAGAGGGATTATTATAGGATGCAGGCCTGGATTTGTTGTGATGCAGCAATCTGTCTGCTCTATAATCTCATTTAGGAAAAAAAATAAGATATGTCTGGTCTGCCGTTGACAAGAACAACGAGATTTCTCAATATCCTCAACATTGGGAAACCAATGGCAGATCCTGGGGGAAAAACATTCTTGAGTTGCAAAATAAAGGCAAGTAGACAAACAGGCTACCACTAGAGATGATTCTGTCTCAAATCACATTAACTTCTCATATCTTGCCTGCACAGCCCAGTATGCAGAGTAGATAAAGGAGCCGCAAAAGTATTGTACAAATGAAATTACACACACACACAGGGTATATTATCCTACCTGTGGTCGGTCCAATGGCTCCTTGCTGGTGCTCCTCTGCTGGTTTTCTGCTACTAGTGTTGTTGTTCATGCCTGAGCTCCTACGTCCACTAACAGGCCGGTCCTGGCGCTGCTGGTCACTCAGCTCCTCCAGCAGGTCACCTCCCAGGTCCAGAGAGTCTGCACTCCACTGGCCCTCGTTCACAGTCCTGTCCACCCCCCGACACACCCTCCCCGGGTTACAGCCCAGCTCCGGGAGCACCGAGGTAGAGGTGGATTGGGGGAGGGGAGGTTTGGGCTCCACAGACTGCTGGGGCACTAGCCAGAGGGGTCTCTCCCTTCCGGCCTCGCAGCCCTCAGGGGCACTCCGGGCCAGGGGCTGTAGCCACTGGGGACTCCTGGAGGAAGAAGGCTGGGTGGTGACTGTGCACTCTGTGGGTTGACCCGACTGCTCCAGYTGCTGTTTCAGAGGGGGGTGGGGGAGGGCCAGGTCTGGAGGGTCCATGTCAAAGGAGTCCCAGTTTGTAGATGTGGGGGAGGGGGGATTGTAGATTTTATCCTGCATGTCTATCCTGACCTGAGCTAGCCCCTCAGAGAGTCCGTGGTTGGGGTCTCGATTCTCCCCTCTGGTTTCCACCCACACGCCACTCTCGTCATGGCGCTGTGGGCTGGCACCCCGCAGACTGTGGCCGGACCCCACTGGGCTGGGAGAGAAGGATTCTGGAACTTGGAGTGCCTGGAGGTCGATGCTGGTGCTGTAATCAAAGATCTGGTTGCCACAGCCCTTGTCCAGCTCACCTTCAAACACCAGCGTGCTGTTGAGGTAAAGATTCACATGCCGGGCACCAACGTCCAGGTCCTAAAAAAGAACAGCACAGCTATTTCAGGCTCTAAGCAGGGCAATATTTAGGTAATGCATGGATATCGKTAGACCGTATAAGAAAAGCAACATTGAAAACTCCAAGTCAAACACATCTCAATGAAAAATGCAGAGGTGAAAAAGGAAAATGTCAAAGAGCTTGAATATTGATGTGAACGTGACATAGATCAACACTGAAACGGATACCATACTGTTAACCAAGGAGCTTCCTAGTTGTAGGCCCCAATATTCTTTCCCACAGGTATGTAGACAGAGTCAATTAAGCTAACCGTGCAGACGTAGTCAACTGKAAAGCTAATTGTAAGTAGCCTCCTTCCCAAAACACACACAGACAGACATGGGGGATGGCTAAATGGCTAAGACCAGACTCACATCTCCTCAATCCCTGCTCATTAAATCAGTGTATCCCCACCCCCTGGATCCCACAGTATCAAACAGCTCCTTACCTCGCATCCTAAAACACACCACTAGAACCTAAAATAGGACTCAATGAACAGAGACACTGCTGATATCAACCCATATCATCCATAGTTCCAGACAGACCCCTGGTTGCCTGGGCTTTGTGATTCCCGTCCTTCCCTTTTTTGACAGCAGCAGGGCGAGAGGCGAGAGCAGTAACCTGGGCGTCCCCTCACTAATCCTCCAGGTCTAATCTCYTACTGTTCCACATTTGGACTGACTGATAGCTTACACAGACACGGCTTGAAGGCTATACCCTCCCTCCCAAAGCCTTCTGCCAGTATGGTGGTCACCCTGTAGAATGACAGGGGCTGGCTGAAGCAAGCTGGATTTATGAGCAACCTTTAACAGATGATGGTGTTTATTTTAGTAAACCCTGAATAACCCTGAACTAGGACTGGTGTGATGAACCAATCAGAGGCTGTATATATGTAAGGGCTGCACATACAGTAAGTGCTAACAACTTAATATACTTARGTACCATTTCTATCAAAATCCACTTGAATCCTTACCTAATGCAACCCTTTTTACTATAATTGGCAACCTCTATTGCAAAGGCTCCAGCCAAAAGCAGTGCACTAAAAATAAGGAATAGGGTGCCATTTCAGACTCAATCTGCCAGTTTGGCCCTAAAATGGGCTCTTACACTGAGGCTCCTGTTGTAGTTCCAGATCTTGATCAGAGATATCCCAAAGTCCGGAGAGCGCTCCGTGTTCCTGATGATGAAGTAGAGTTGGACCGGAAGATGGAAAGGACAGGTCCACATATGACACTCCTTTGTGGTCTGGTGGTCAAACCAACACAACAACATATAAGCAGTCAGTTTAAGTAAAAAATACAAATCTGCATTTTTTATTGGTCATATACACATATTTAGCAGATGTTATTGCGGGTGAAGCGAAATAGATGAATACATTCACTTACAAAGCCCGTGCAGTCAAAATGTTCCTGTATTTTATATATATTTCCACRGTAAGAGGTTGGACAAATAYTGTAATATTGTGAAAATGATGATWATTCYCTTTTAGTGTAAGAGCTGTTTAAAAAGACAGCCTGAAATTTCAGCCTGTTTTGGTGGGATGGAATTTTGGCCTGGCTGATGACATCACCAGGTGGTAAATTAGTTAATAGACCAATAAGAAAGAAAGTTCCAAACCGCTCTGCCAATAACAGATAGTTTTCAATGTTTTTCCCTCACCACTCTAAGACAGTCCTAGCAAAATTATTGCTAGAGAAATGGCTCTTGCTAAGAAGCTATTATTGTTTATTTTTTAATTTTAATTGAAAACAATCACAGTAAGGTACTTAATTGTTACCCATAAATTAATTTGTATTGAGATAAAAATGGCTGCATTGGGCCTTTAAAATGACCAGAGACCCAATATACTGTAATCTGGTAACACTCAGAGTACCATATTGCTAAAGCGTAATACAGTCCAAAGCCACTGAGCCGTGATAGTCCGGGAACCCATTGTGACATAGCTACACGGTTCTGAGACCACCGTCCGYGGGGACGCACAGCCTGACCGYGCACCTYCCCCAAATTCCCAACCAACACGACTCTGCAAACGYGTCTTCTATTCATTTGAATGGGGTGAAGGTTGGAGAAATTGCTCGAGCCGCACTGAGAAATCGGAAAACAAACGGTCCAATATTCTAGAAAAGTGCTGTGGGGACCTCTACACGTTTTAGACTATGATAAGCATTTCAATTATATAAAGAGACTATTATTCCTCTCTT
>NC_036857.1:37763510-37777059 GCF_002910315.2 Salvelinus sp. IW2-2015
CGTAACGAGTTCACAGGGCAAGTTAATACAGGTAATGAGTGGAAACAGGAGGCTTCTTAAAGAAAAACTAACAGGTCTGTGAGAACCGGATTTTACTTGGTTGGTAGGTGATCAAATACTTATGTCATGCCAATAAATGCAAATAATTATTTTAAAAATCATACAATGTGATTTCTGGATTTTTGTTTTAGATTCCGTCTCTCACAGTTGAAGTGTACCTATGATAAAAATCAGACCTCTACATGCTTTTGTAAGTTAGAGAAACCTGCAAAATCGGAGTGTATCAAATACTTGTTCTCCCCACTGTATATATCATACACGCATGCATACATATACACATATATACATACACATACCTATATAGACATACATATTTTTTTAAAGAATTATACCTTATTATTATTCCCCGCCAAACCCTGGTGTTTATTAGAGTGCCGGATTAATCGGAATGAACGATTAATTCAGGCCGGATTTCAACAATCGGAAATCGGTAATTTTGGACGCCGATTGTTGTGGATTTTTATTATTATTATTATTATTTTTGTACACCTTTATTTTAACTAGGCAAGTCAGTTAGAGAACACTAATTTCTTATTTTTCATGACGGCCTAGGAACGTGGGATTAACTGCTTGTTCAGGGCGAAAGTTACAGATGATTTTTACCTGTCAGAACTTCGGGGATTCGATCTTGCAACCTGATTCGGTTAACCAGTCCAACGCTCTAACCACCTGACCCTCACGAGGAGCCCGGCCTGTACACGAATGCAGTAAGAAGCCAAGCGTAAGTGCTACTAGCATTAACTTATCTTATAAAAACAATCAATCAATCATATCACTAGTCATTAACTCACATGGTTGATGATCATTATCTAGTTTATCTAGGCCATGTCTTGCTTGCATATAATCGATGCCAGTGCGCCATTCGCCCCGAAAAGGACTGTCGTTGCTCCAACGTTGTACTCTAACCATAACAGTCAATGCCTTTCTTAAAACAATACACAGAAGTATATATTTTTTTAAACCTCATATTTAGCTTAAAAGAAATCCAGGGTTTGCAGGAATTTATTAACAGGTGAAATTGTGTCACTTCTTCTTGCGTTCATTGCACGCAGAGTCAGGGTATATGCACAGTTGTGCCACGTTCAGCTGCAATGACTCCAACCAAACACTTCCTGTAGTTGTTGATCAGTCTCTCACATCGCTGTGGAGGAAATTTTGGCCTACTCTTCCATGCAGAACTTATTTATATCAGCGACATTTCTGGGATTTCAAGCATGAACTGCTCGTTTCAAGTCCTCCACACATTTCAATTGGATTAGATGTCTGCGACTTTGACTAGGCCATCCAAATGTCTAATTTGTGTTTTTTTGCCCTTTTCATACAGACTTGATTGGTGTTTTGACCATTTTTTTGCCTGCAGACCCAGCTGCGCTTCAGGCTTCAGCGCATAGATGGATAGCCTGACATTCTCCTGTATAATTTTCTGATACAGAGCATATTCATGGTTCCTTCCATGTAGGCATGTCATCCAGGTCCTGAGGCAGCAAAGCATCCCTAAACCATTCACACTACCACCACCTTTGACCGTTGCTTACAAGGTTCTTTATTTGGAAATACATTGTTTGGTTTTTCGCCAGGCATAATGGGAACCCATGTCGCCCAAAAAGATATACTAGTGCATTCGGAAAGTATTCAGACCCTTGACTTTTTCCACGTTTTGTAACTATGGCAGCCTTATTGCCAAAATTGATTTTATAATACAACTCTCATTCAATTGGTTTTCTTTATTTGTACTATTTTCTACCAATTGTAGAATAATAGTGAAGACATTCAAAACTATGAATAAACATATATGGAATCATGTTGGTAATATTTTAGATTCTTTTCAAAGTAGCCACCCTTTGCCTTGTGACAGTTTTTCACCTCTTGGCATTCTTTCAACCAGCTTCACCTGGAATCTTTTTCCAACAGTCTTTGAAGGAGTTCCCACATATGCGCGAGCACTTGTTGGTTTTTTAGGCTTGCTTTTCCTTCCCGCTGCGGTCCAACTCTCCCAAACCATCTCAATTGGGTTGAGGTTGGGTGATTGTGGAGGCCAGGTTCATCTGATGCAACACTCCATCACTCTCCGCTTCTTGGCAAATAGCCTTACAAGCCTGGAGGTGTGTTGGGTCATTGTTATGGTTGATACAAATTGATTAGTTCCCACTAACCAAACAGATGGGATGGCATATCGCCCTGCCAGAATGCTGTGGTAGCCATTGCTGGTTAAGTGTGCCTTGAATTCTAAAAAATCACTGACAGTGTCACCAGCCAAAGCACCCAACCCCTCACCCTCCTCACCCATGCCTTCACGGTGGGAACCACAGATGCCAGAGATCATCCG
The DNA here is from genome assembly GCF_002910315.2 of Salvelinus sp. IW2-2015. Taxonomy (NCBI): domain Eukaryota; kingdom Metazoa; phylum Chordata; class Actinopteri; order Salmoniformes; family Salmonidae; genus Salvelinus; species Salvelinus sp. IW2-2015. Next base: position 37,765,897 of record NC_036857.1, read on the forward strand.
TTTCACCTCTGCGTCTCACGAAAGACACGGCGGGTTGGAACCAAAAAATCTCAATTTAGACTCATCAGATCAAAGAACAGATTTCCACCAGTCTAATGTCCATTGCTCGTGTTTCTCATGCCAAGTCTCTTTCTTAGTTTTGGTGTCGCTTCAGTAGTGGTTTCTTTGCAGCAATTTGCCATTGAAGGCCTGATTCATTACCAGTCTCCTCTGAACGGTTGATGTGAGATGATCTATGATCTCATGTTTCCAAATTAAGCAGCAGCCAGCTGAAAAAGATGAGCTCCTACAAATATTGAAATTTAAATGTTTTAGAGTAAAGTACATCGAAAAAAATCAAAGAAAACTCAACTGAATCGGAGACCAAACAAGCAGCCAAAAACAAAGAGAAAGGCTTTTGAAAAAGTAACAATTTTCATAAAATTATACCGGTTTTCTTAGCTAGCCTAAGTTGTACCTGTTTGCTAGGCAGTTGCTAGGGACATCCTGGAAGAAGCTAGCTAGCTAAACAAGAGTGTCTAGTTGGCAGAGAGAAGAAGGGACAAAGAAGGCGGACCAAAGTGCGACAAAATAGGACAGAAAGAAAAGGGAAAAGAAAAAAAAAAAAAAAAAAAAAAAAAAAAAAAAAAAAAAAAAAAAGAAAAAAAAAAAAAAAAAAAAAAAAATGGACATTAAGGTGAAGCAGTCCTCTAAAGACACAAAGACAATAATTACAAGAAACAACACTTCTATTGCCCGTCTCCCTTACGATACGCCTTTCCGGGTTGGAGCGCAGTATTTGCATTCCGCTTTGCTCCACAGGTTATTATTAACATTTCATTTTTACAGTACAACAGTTTGATTTGTTTGACTTAGCTGGCTTACATAGCCGCTTTGTATCCAAGATAATGTGTGTAGTCTAGAGTTAATTGTCGAGGTTTTACCTAGCCAGTGAGAGGTTACCTAGCCCAGCTACACTTCAAACAAAGTCAACAACGCAGCCACTCTAGCTAGCCTATTTCACCAGCCAGCATTACTATATCATTTTAGTCAATTAAGATTTTTTTGCACGCTAAGCTTAACTTTCTGAACATTCGAGGACGTGTAGTCCACTATGTCATTCCAATCTCCTTTGCATTAGCGTAGCCTCTTCTGTAGCCTGTCAACTATGTCTGTCTATCCCTGTTCTCTCCTCTCTCACGACCATACAAACGCTTCACACCGCTTGGCCGCCTGCTACCTCTAACCTTGGCGGTTCCCAGCGCGCACGACCCACGCTGGAGTTCCAGGTCTCAGGCAGCCTCTGGAACTGCCCGATCTGCGGCCAACAAGGCCCAGAGTTCATCTCAGCCTATGCTTCCCTCCAGTCCCTCGACTTTCTTGGCACTGACGGAAAACATGGATTACCACTGATACACTTGCCTACTCCTACTGCCTCTCTCCTCGTCTGCCCACGTGTTCTCGCACACCTCCGAGAGCTTCTGCCGTCAGCGGGTGGTGCATTTGGGGATCCTCATCTCTCCCAAGTGGACATTCTCTCTTTCTCCCCTGACCCATCTGGTCTATCGCCTCCTTGAATTTCCATGTCTGTCACAGTTTACAGCCCTTTCAAGCTTAACATCCTTATCATTATCGCCCTCCATGTTCCCTTGGAGAGTTCATCAATGAAGCTTACGCCCTGATAAGTTTCCTGTTCCTTGAGGGATAGCCTCTCACCTCTCACAGTTCTGGGTGACTTTAACCTCCCCACGTCTTACCCTTTGACTCTTCCTCTTAATCTGCCTCCTTCTTTCCACTCCTCTTTCCTCTTTTGACCTCACCCTCTCACCTATCAACCCGCACTCACAAAGGCAAGACTAATAAAGCTTGACCTTCATCATACATCAGCAATAGATGGCCTAGATCTTCGCCTAATCCATCTGCAACTCCCTCAGACGTCTCCGACGCACTACCTGATAACCTACTTTCCTCATCGCTCTCATCTACAACTTAAACCCACAACACGCCGCCTCACGTTCGGATACGGTACTCGCGCACGTACCACACTCCTCTCGCTCCTCTCCCACGCCTCCCCATCTTACCACCATTCATGAATCTTCACTCTCTTCCCTCATGCTCAAACCTTCTCCAAACCACTCGTACACTGATTCTTGACACCTGCGCCATCACAGATCGAAAGTCGAGAAGAAAAAACGGGATACATCCGCACCTTCTCTCTCCTGCCGCTTTCGTGCATCCTATAGACTCCTATGTCCCACTATCTCCAGGCCGACTCGGTCCTACCACCATGAATCTCTCTCATATTGTCGCTCATACCTCACATACCCAGTTGTATATGGAACCAGAATGAACTGGCACACTGACAGCGCCGAGCGTCGGAAGAGACCACTAGAGATGGACGATAAGCAGCTACAGGATAGCACGAACAAGGAAGCGGGAAGAAGGTCTCGGGACAGGCGAGAATCTAGACGACTTAGTTTGCGAGATAGAGTATGAGCAGAGTCAACGAGAACAGCAGAAAACATAAGAGAATAGATAGAATAGAGAAGAAGGATACGAAAAGAAGAGATAAGACAGGAAAAAAAGAAGAGCCAAGACAGTAGAGAAAACTAGGCCGAGAACTAACAGTCATGGGACGTCCCGCATGAAATTCCATCCGAAGCTAAGGGCATGTAAGGAAGAAGTGTCTAGATGAGAGCGAGAAGAGGAAGAAGAGATACAAGGTAGAGTGCGGAGAGAGGACTTGGAGCGGGAGTTGCAATGAGAATTAGTGGACGAACAGCATCTGTAGAAGATGAGGTCAGCGTATTGCCTGCCTGTGTAGTAGGAAGGGTAGAGGGTGAGTCAAAGAGAGAGGAGTGGGAAAGAAGGAGGCAGAGAGAGAATGAGTCAAAGGTAGACCGTGGGAGGTTAAAAGTCACCCAGAACTGTGAGAGGTGAGCATACCTCAGAGAAAGAATTATCAGGGCGGCTGTCAAGCTCATTGATGAACTCTCCAAGGGACCTGGGAGGGCGCATTAAATGATTAAGGTGTTAGCTTGAAGGGCTCGCGTAACTGTGACAGCAGGATTCACACAAGGGGCGGATACACAGATGGGTCAGGGGAGAAAGAGAGGAAATGTCACTTGCGGAGAGGATGAGGCTTCACCAATGCCACCACCCGTGACCAGAAGCTCTCGGGTAGTAGTGCGAGAACACGTGGGCAGACGTAGGGAAAGAGAGTGAGAGGCAGTAGATAGCAGTGTTATCAGTGGTTAATTCCATAGTTCCGTCACGTGCCAAGAAGTCAGATGGACTGGAGGAAGCCATAGCGAGATAGAACTCTGCCTTAGTTGCCGCAGATCGGCAGTCCCAGAGCTGCCTGAGACCTGAAACTCCACGATGGGTCGAGCGCGCATGGGACCACCAGGTTAGAGTCAGCAGCGGCCACGCAAGGTGCGTGAAGCGTTGTGTATGGTATCTGTGCAGAGAGGAGAGAACAGGAGATAGACAGACACATCAGTGACGGACGATCAGAAGAGCTCACCTAATGCAACGAGATAGGAAATGACAAGTAGGACTAGGCACGTCATCGAAATGTTCAGAAAGTTAAGCTTACGTTGCAAAAAATTCTTATTGCTTAAAAATGATATCTAGTACTTGCTGGCTGGTGAAACTAGCGCTAGCTAGCAAGTGGCTGACGGGTTGTTTGACTTGTTGAAAGTGTAGCTGGCTAATGGGTAACCTCAAACATGGACTAGGTACCTCGACAATACTCTCGACTACACAATGTATCTTGGATACAAAGACGGCTATGTAGCCAGCTAAGATCAAACAAATCAATGTATGTACTGTAATGAAATCGAATGTATACTACTGGGAGCAAGCGGAATGCAACTAACCGCCTCCAACCCGGAAGTGCGTATCGATAGAGGGAGAGGCAATATGAAGAACACAGTAGTTGTTACTATGAATATTATGTCTTTTGTGTCTTAGAGGAAACATGCTTCACCTTACATGTCCCCTTTCCCTCTTATCATTCTTCCTTATTATGTCCCTTTGTCCCATTGTCTTTGTCCCTTCTCAATCTTCCTGCCACTAGACTACTCCTTGATGCTACGGCTAGCTTCATTCCAGGAATGATCCCAGCAACTGGAACCCATAAGCAACAGGAGTAAACAACTTAGCAGCTAGAAAACTGGAATAATTTTATAGCAAGAAATTGTTACTTTTCAAAGAGCCTTTTTCTAGTTTGTGCCTGTTTTGGCTCCTATATTCAGTTGCCAGCTTTCTTTGATTTTTGATGTACTTACTCTTAAAAAAACATTTTAAATGTCAATATTTGTAGGACTCATCATTCAGCTGCTCACTGCTTAATTTGGAACAGTGAGATACATAGATCAGCTCTAACATCAACGTCAGAGAGACTGTTATGAATCCGGCACTTTCATGCGTCACAATTGCTGCAAAGGAAAACCAAACTAACTGAAGCGACGACCAAGAATAAGAAGAGATCTCTGCAATGAGAACACAGCAGCGCAAGGACATTGGACTGTGAAATACTGTTCTTGATCTTGATGAGTCTAAATTTGGAGTTTTTTGGTTCCACCGCCGTTGTCTCTCGGCTGAGCGCCAGAGCGTGAACGGATGGATCTCTGCATCTGATTCCCACCGGTGAAGCATGGTGGAGGTGGTGGTCAACATGTGAGGGTGTTGGGGTGATATTGCTGGTGACGACTGTCAGTGAGTTTATTTAGAATTCAAGAAAGCACACAATTAACAGCAAATGGCTACCACAGATTCTGGCAGCGGATATACACATCCATGCTGTTTGGGCTTTAGTCGGACCTATCATTTGTTATCTAACATAACAATGACCCAAACTACACTCATCCAGGCTGTGTAAGGGCCTATTTGACCAAGAAGAGCAGTTGATGGAAGTGTTGCCATAGATGAACCTGGCCATCACAATCACCCAACACTCAACCAATGAGATGGTTTGGATTTGAGCTTGGACCGCATGACGGGAAGGAAAGCACTGCCAACCAAGTTGCTCCGCATTTATGTCGGTGACAACTCCTTCAAGACTGTCTGGGATCAAAAAAAGATTCCAGGTAAGCTGGTTGAAGGATGAATGCCAAGAGATACTGTGGAAAAACTGTCATCAGGCAAAGGGTCGGCTACTTTTGATCGAATTCTAAAATTTCCACTGTCCATATATGTTATTTCATAGTTTGATGTCATTCACTATTCTAACAATGTAGAACAATAGTACAAATAAAGAAAACCCATGAATGAGTAGTAGTTGTAATTATAAAATCAATTTTTGCAATAGGCTGCACACGTTACAATAACGTGGAAAAAGTCAAGGGGTCTGATACTTTCCGGGAATGCCCACTGTATATCTTTTTGGCGACATCCGGTCCCTATTATGCCTGACGAAAACCAAACAAGATATTCACAGATAAAGAACCTTGTAGCAACGGTCAGATGGTACAATAAAGGTAGGTAGTGGTGATGGTTAGGATGCTTTGCTGCCTCAGGACCTGATTGACTTCCTAATGGAAAGGAACCAAGAATATGCTTCTGTATCCAAGAAGAATATATACAGGAAATGTCAAGCTAAAATCACATTAACTAGCGCCTGGCTGAAGCACAGCCTGGGTCTGCAGCAGAATGGTCACAAAACGACACATCAAGTCTGTATGAAAATGGCCAAACAAAACCAAATTTAGACATTTTGGAATGGCCTAAAGTCAAAGTCCAGACCATAATCCCAATCAGAGAAGTATGATGGCAAGGACTGAAACGAAGCAGTTCAGTGCTCTGAAACTCCCAGGAATGCGCCTTGAGTTAAATATAGTTCTGCATGGAATAGAAGATAGGCCAACAATTCTCCACAGCGATGTTGAGAGACTGATTCACAACTGACAGGAAAGTTTTTGGTTGGAGTCATGCAGCTGAACTGGCAACAACTGTTGCCATACTCACCTGACTCTGCGCTGCCAAAGTAATGAACGCCAAAGAGAAGTGACACATTTTCACCTGGTTAATATGTGCCTGCCTAACCTGGATCTCGTTTTAGCTAAATATGCAGGTTAAAAATATACTTCTGTGTATTGATTTAAGAAAGCATTGTGTTTATTGTTAGGTACACGTTTGGAAGACAACGCAGTCCTTTATCCGACAGAATGCCGACGCACGCAATACGATTATGCTCAACGCAAGAATACGCTAGATTAAATACTCATAAGTAAATCATCAACCGAGTAGTAGTTATGACTAGTGATTTATGAATAATTGATTGATTGTTTTTTATAAGACATAAGTTTTAAGGCTAGTAGCAATCTTACTGGCTTAACTTACTGCATAATCCGTGTACAGGCGGGACTCCTCGTGAGGAAGGTGGTAGAGCGTGGACTGGGATTAACTAGCTTGCAAGATATGAATCCCTAGAGACTGACGACGGTTAAAAATCGTAAGTCGAATCTGCCCACTGAACAGCAGATTAACCACCCGCTTCCAACTTAGGGCACGCTCATATGAAATGAAGAATGTAGTTCTTAACTGACTTGCCCCATAGCTTAAAGTAAACGGTGCTTAAAAAATAATAAATAATAATAATAAAAAGTCAACAAAATCGAGGCGTCCAAATTAACCCGATTTCCGATTGTTGAAATCGGCCCTAATTAATCGTTCATTCCGATTAATCGGTCGACCTCTAATAAACACCAGGGTTTGCGGGGGGAGGAATAATAATAAAGGTATATTTCTTTTAAAAAATATGTATGCTTCTATATAGGTATGTGTATGTATATATGTGTATTATGTATTGCATGCGTTGTTATGGATATATTACAGTGGGTGGAGAACAAGTATTTGATACACTGCGATTTTGGCACGGTTTTCCTACTTACAAAGCACATTGTGAGGTCTGCTAATTTTTTATCATAGGGTACACTCAACTGTGAGAGAGGAATCTAAAACAAAATCAGAAAATCACATTGTTATGATTTTTAAATAATTAATTTGCATTTTATTGCGATGACATAAGTATTTGTCACCCCCCCATACCAACCAGTTAAGAATTCCGGCTCTCACAGACCTGTTAGTTTTTTCTTTTAAGAAGCCCTCCTGTCTCCACTCATTCCTGTATTAACTGCCCCACCTGTCTTGAACTCGTTTACCTTGTAGTAAAAGACCACCTGTCCACATACTCAATGCAAACAGGATTCCAAACCTCTCCACAATGGCCAAGACCAGAGAGCTGTGTAAGCGACATCAGGGATAAAATTGTAGACTGCACAATGCTGGGATGGCTACAGGACAATAGGCAAGCAGCCTTGGTTGAGAAGGCGAAACACTGTTGGCGCAATTATTAGGAGAAAAAAGAAGAAGTTCAAGATGACGGTCAATCACCCTCGGGTTCTGGGGATCCATGCAAGACTTTCACCTCGTGGGGCATTCAATATTCATTGAGGAAGGTGAGCGGATCAGCCCAGAACTACACGGCAGACCTGTCATAATGACCTGACCTGAAGAGAGCTGCGGACCACAGTCTCAAAGAAAACCATAGAACACACTACGCCGTCATGTGATTAAAATCCTGCAAGCGCCACGCAAGGTCCCCCTGCTTAAGCCCAGTTGCATGTCCAGGCCTGTCTGAGTTTGCCAATGACCATCTGGAATGATCAGAGGAGGAATGGTGAGGAAGGTCCATGTGGTCTGATGAGACAAAAATATAGCTTTTTGGTCTAACTCCACTCGCCGTGTTTTGGAGGAAAGAAGAAGTATGAGTACAACCCCAAGGAACACCATCCCAACCGTGAAGCATGGAGGTGGAAACATCATTCTTTTGGGGATGCTTTTCTGCAGAAGGGGACAGGACGACTGCCCCACCTTATGAGGGGAGGATGGATGGGGCCATTGTATCACGAGATCTTGGCCAACAACCTCCTTCCCTCCAGTTAAGAGCGCATTGAAGATGGGTCGTGCTGGGTCTTCCAGCATGACACGACACGAAGCACACAGCCATTGGCAACTAAGGTGCGCTCCGTAAGAAGCATCTCAAGTGTCCTGGATGTGGCCTTAGCCAGTCTCCAGACCTGAACCAATAGAAAATCTTTGGAGGAGCTGAAAGTCCGTATTGCCCCAACGACAGCCCCGAAACTCTGAAAGGATCTGGGAGAAGATCTGTAGGGATGAGTGGGCCAAAATCCCTGCTGCAGTGGTGATGCAAACCTAGTCAAGAACTACAGGAAACGTATGATCTCTGTAATTGCAAACAAAGGTTTCTGTACCAAATATTAAGGTTCTGCTTTTCTGATTGTATTTCAAATACTTATGTCATGCAATAAAATCAAATTAATTACTTAAAAATCATACATGTGTTTTCTGGATTTTTGTTTTAGTAGATTCCGTCTCTCATAGTTGAAAGCGGTACCTATGATAAAAAAATTTACAGACCTCTACATGCCTTTGTAGTAGGAAAACCTGCAAATCGGCAGTGTATCAAATACTTTGTTCTCCCCACTGCTATAATACCCCAAAAATATTGGGGGATTGGAAATGATGCAGACAATTACATTGGAAGCAACATTCTTTCCGCAATATTAAGCTGATCCACCCCTTAAATAAAAAATAAATCAATAAAAAATTAAAATAAAAAACACCATGGGGGCCACGCAGCTGTATACGCTCAGGAAGGAGACGCGTTCTGTCGCCTAGAGATGAACGTACTTGGTGCGAAAAGTGCAATCAATCCAGAACAACAGCAAAGGACCTGTGAAGATTCTGGAGGGAAACATGTACAAAAGTATCTATATCCACAGTAAAACGAGTCCTATATCGAAATAACCTGAAGGGCGCTAAGCAAGGAAGAAGCCACTGCTCCAAACTGCCATAAAAATGCCAGACTATGGTTTGCAACTGCACATGGAGACGAAGATCGTACTTTTGGAGAAATGTTCCTCTGGTCTGATGAAATAAAAATAGAACTGTTTGTCCATAAGACCATCATTATGTTTGGAGGAAAAAGGGGAGGCTTGCAAGCTGAAGAACATCATCCCAACTGTGAAGCACGGGTGGCAGCATCATGTTGTGGGGGTGCTTTGCTGCAGGAGGATCTGGTGCACTTCACAAAATAGATGCCATCATGAGGGGGGAAAAATTTTTTATATATTGAAGCAACATCTCAAGACATCAGTCAGGAAGTTAAAGCTTGGTCGCAAATGGGTCTTCCAAAGGACAATGAAACCCAAGCATACTTCCAAAGTTGTGCACAAATAGCTTAAGGACAACAAAGTCAAGGTATTGGAGTGGCATCACAAAGCCCTGACCTCAATCCTATAGAAATTTGCGGCAGAACTGAAAAAGCGTATGCGAGCAGGAGGCCTACAAACCTGACTCAGTTACACCAGCTCTGTCAGAGGAATGGGCCAAAATTCACCCAACTTATTGGAAGCTTGTGGAAGGCTACCCGAAACGTTTGACCAAGTTAAACAATTTAAAGGCAATGCTATCAAATACTAATTGAGTGTATGTAAACTTCTGACCCACTGGGAATGCGATGAAAGAAATAAAAGCTGAAAGAAATAATTCTCTACTATTATTCTGACATTACACATTCTTAAAATAAGTGGTGATCCTAACTGACCTAAGACAGGAATTTTTACTAGGATTAAATGTCAGGAATTGTGAAAAACTGAGTTTAAATGTATTTGGCTAAGATGTATGTAAACCTCCGACTTCAACTGTAACTTTGTTTATGTAATAATTGAAATAAGTATGTAATTGTTGTGTTTTTTGTTCACTCAGGTTCCATTTATCTAATATTAGGTTTTGGTTGAAATCTGATAACATTTACTGTAGTATCAAACATATGAAAAGCTGGAGAAAATTAGAAAGGGGGCAAGTACTTTTACAAGCACTGTAAATACACTTAATACACATGAATTTCCTATAATAACTACAACCTAAAACGTCTTACCTGGGAATATTGAAGACTCATGTTAAAAGGAACAACCAGCTTTCATATGTTCTCATGTTCTGAGCAAGGAATTTTAAACATTAGCTTTTTTACATGGCACATATTGCACTTTTACTTTCTTCTCCAACACTTTGTTTTTGCATTATTTAAACCAAATTGAACATGTTTCATTATTTATTTGAGGCTAAATTGATTTTATTGATGTATTATAGTAAGTTAAAATAAAAGTGTTCATTCAGTATTGTTGTAATTGTCATTATTACAAATAAAAAAATATATATATTTTTTAAATCGGGCGATTAATCGTATCGGCTTTTTTTGGTCCGCCAATAATCGGTATCGGCGTTGAAAAATCATAATCGGTCGACCTCTAGTGTTTATACTTGCATACTATTGTTTGTACAGTTGAACGTGGTATCTTCAGGCGTTTGGAAATTGCTCCCAAGGATGAACCAGACTTGTGGAGGTCTACAATTTCTTTCTGAGGTCTTGGCTGATATCTTTTGATTTTCCCATGAGGTCAAGCAAAGGAGGCACTGAGTTTGAAGGTAGGCCTTGAAATGCATCCACAGGTACACCTCCAATTGACTCAAATGATGTCAATTAGCTTTTAAAGTCATGACATAATTTTCTGGAATTTTCCAAGCTGTTTAAAAGGCACAGTCAACTTAATGTATGTAAACCTCTGACCCTCTGGAATTGTGATACAGTGAATTATAAGTGAAATAATCTGTCTGTAAACAATTGTTGGAAAAATTACTTGTGTCATGCACAAAGTAGATGTCCTAACCGACTTGCCAAGACGATAGTTTGTTAACAAGAAAATTGTGGAGTGGTTGAAAAAGAAGTTTTAATGACTCCAACCTAAGTGTATGTTAACTTCCGACTTCAACTGTATGTAACACAGTCTTACACTCAATAACTGGTTGTGCCACGTTCAGCTGCAATGACTCCAACCAAACACTTCCTGTAGTTGTTGATCAGTCTCTCACATCGCTGTGGAGAAATTTTGGCCTACTCTTCCATGCAGAACTTATTTAACTCAGCGACATTTCTGGGATTTCAAGCATGAACTGCTCGTTTCAAGTCCTGCCACAACATTTCAATTGGGATTAGGTCTGGACTTTGACTAGGCCATTCCAAAATGTCTAATTTGTGTTTTTTTTGCCATTTTCATACAGACTTGATTGTGTGTTTTGGACCATTTTCTTGCTGCA